>NC_054083.1:10462106-10762106 GCF_017562075.2 Anopheles merus
ATACACTCCCTTGTGGGACACCAGCACAGTTATCATACATTTCCAAGCTGTATTTACCAATGATTACCTTTGATGTTCTGTTGGACAGGTAGCTAGCAATGATACGAGTGATGTAGGTTGGAAAGTTTAAGTTCATTAACTTAAAAATTAGTCCTTCGTGCCAAACATTATCGAATGCTTTTTCGACGTCTAAAAGTGCCATAGATGTTGATACGCCTTTTCTTTTGCCTTCATTAATGATATTTACAACTCTCTGCAACTGATGTGCAGTTGAGTGTCCTCTTCTAAATCCAAATTGCTCTTCAGCCAAGGCATTTGTCTCGTCACAGTAGTCAATCATTCTATGATAGATTACCCTTTCAAATATCTTGCTCAAAGTACTCAGTAGTGCAATGCCTCTGTAACTAGTCACCAACCCTGGGTCTTTACCCGGTTTGGCGATTGCAACTATTTTTGCTATCTTCCATTCTTGAGGGAAGTAGCCCAGTTCCAAGCATTTGTTGAAGATGTTAGTGACTAGATTTAGTGCACTAAAACCAAGATGCTTAAGCACAACATTAAAAACCTGATCTAGCCCAGGAGCTTTAAAATTTGCTCCATGCGAAATAGCACCTTTCACTTCACTACTGGTGGTTTTATCTCCATCTTCGAAATTGATGGGCATTTCATAAAGATTAATGTTGGCCTGCCTAACCGATTGCTCGTATGGACTTGTTAAAGTATCTCCCAACCTATGCGCATTTAAAAATTGTTCCGCTAAACTATTGGCTTTTTCTTCTGGTGTGAATAGGATATTCGAATTTTCACGGAGGGGTGGAATTGGTTTTGGACGTGTTCTTAAAACTTTAGTGACCCTCCAAAAGGGATGGGATGATTTTGGCATGGCTCTGAGTTTTTTGCTAAATTGATAATTTCTGATTACTTCTAATCTCACTCTAACATCTTTTGCCAGCCTTCTGTATTCACTGTAAAGTGCCCTATCTCCTGTTCTTTGGTATTGCTTTCTTACCGTGTTTTTCATTTCAATGAGTCTCTTCGTGTCTCCATCGAGTTTCATAAGGTGGTTGTGAAGTTGGACTTCAGGCACTGAACGTCTTACTGCTTCCTCGATGTTGGTGTTTAGTCTCTGCAATGCATCATCTATGTCATCAGTGGAGCTCAGCGAGACATCTACGTTGGTGTGTTCATTCATCCACGACTCAAAGGTTCGCCAATCGGCTTCACGAAAGTTTCTTCTACGACGCCAAGCATGTGGGGTGTTATTTTCAACCTTTAGTACAACCGGTAGGTGGTCAGACGACAAGGCAGAGATGGTGACTGGATCGTTCATTCTATCAGGCATATTTGTCATGAATATGTCTATGATGGACATGCTTCGGCCGTTGACGAAGGTGGGTTGAAACGGATGAGCTATTGTGAACAGGCCATTTTGCGCAGCTTCCCACAATATCTGACCGTTTTTGATTCCTCGTTGATTGCCCCATACTTGGTGTTTGGCATTTAGGCCTCCTGCAATGATGAAGTGTCCACTGGTGTTTGTGAGAGATCTCAGCTCTTGTCGAAGAACAGCTGATGTTCCATCAGAGTCCTTTGCTTGTTTGGGACAATATGCAGCAAAGAACTTGAAATTTCCTTGCGTCGTGAAGATCTCAATGCCAGCTGCTTCTATGAACCAGGTGTTAGGGAGCGTTAGCGTCCTGAATTTGACGTCGCGATGTACTGCAATGCCAATGCCACCCTGAGCGGTTTGTCTATCTAGCCTTATGAAGCTGTGATTAGGGAGGTTGAAGCTCATATGTGGTTGCAAATGCGTTTCAGTTACAGCTATCACATCAATCTTTTCCTCTTCGAGAAAATTTATGAACTCCAGCTTTTTTCTAAGGATGGAGCGGGCGTTCCAGGTAGCGGTCTTAAAATCCATTGGGAAGCGCTTCTATTATCAATTGGACCAGCGTGGTTATTTGCTGATCGCGAGGGAGATGTTAATCTCGCTTTGATAGCGTTTCCACAACCGTGTGATGGTAGTGAAAAGGATCATATCTGGAGCTGTTTCCTCTACAGAAAGTTGCTCTCGCAATCGGTTGAGCTTGTCTTGGGCTGGTTGCCTGGTCGGTGTTTTAATCGTCTCATTTTGGATTTCCATTGCTTCTGCCGATGGGCCAGAACAAGCTGGTTGTGAGTGTTGGGGCTTCATCTCTGAAACGTTAGGCTGTGGCTTCTTTTGGCTATGTTGTTTGCGAGGCAGCGACTGAAGTTGCTGCAGCTGTTGATGTTGTGTTATTTTATGTTGTTGCCCAGGTAACTGACCTTGTATTTCCTCACTGTGTTGCATTTGTACCATCGGGATTTGTTGGAGCACCTGTTGCTCCTGTGGTAATGATATTTGAACCTGCTGATGTTGTTGCAGAATTTGTTGCTGCAGCACGTTGATCTGCTGTTGTAGTTGTTCCACCTGCTGTTGGAGTGGATGTATGATCTGTTGGAACAACAATTGTTGTTGTTGTACCATCGGTGGCTGCTGCATCTGTAACGTTTGTTGAGCTTGCGGCTGATGTTGCAACGTGTGCAACGTGTGCAACGTTGGTTGTGGTAGTATTGTGACTGGTGAGTCTGTAGTTGGTGCAGATTGAGGTGCAGTCCAGTTTAGTCTTGAGCTCCATGCAGATGTAGTGGGCGCTGGAGCAGGGATGTAACGGGTAGTTCCCGATCGATATTTTTTGGCATCTCGATTCTCGATAAAATCACGCCTGGCTTTGCAGTTGTGATTGAGAGGGCTGTGATTTCCCTGGCAATTGGCGCAGATTCTTTGGTTTCCCAGTTCTTTAGAGCACTGATTTGACAAGTGTTCATCTCCACACTTCATGCATCGAGCCTTCATTGAACAATTATTTTTCCCGTGTCCAAACCGGAAGCAGTTTTTGCATTGTGTGACATCGTCACGTAATGGAAAGTAGCGTTCCCATCTGATGTTGATTGATTTGAGTCGCTTTACTTCCAGTAGATCATCGAGGGTTACCTGCCCTTTTGTAAAGGACACGATGAAGTTTTTGAAGCCTGCTTTTGTAGACAAGCTACTGTCCAAAATGCGAATCGAGACTGGACGGGGAAGATTTGTTTCTTGCAGCCACTGCTCGATCATGACTGGGGTGCCAAAACGCAACCCTTTGAGGATTACCTGGTACAGCTTGTCTCCAGGAAAATCGTGTGTGAAATATTCACGTTTCATTTGTTTCAGGCGACCAACAACTGTTTCAAAAACCTCGCGCGAGATGCACGTGATTTTTGTAAAGTTTCCCTTGAGGAAACTAAATGTGACATTTAGTTTGCCACTGTTTGCAAGCGAGTTGAACTCAGCAAATTCCTCTTCTGAGAAATCTTTAACGATAACTGGAGGAATACGCTCCTTTTTGATTGTATTGTGTGGCGCCGCTGCCGCTGTTACGCTACCATCACTCACACTAGCACCTGCTTCATTCGGTGGAGCCACCACCACTTCAGCCGAAGCCTTCTTCTTCATCGCATTCTTTTTAATGCTATCGTTTTCAGCAGGGCGTTTACGATCACGGCTTGTGGCCGGATCCGCCGTAGTTTCCATTGTTGCCTCACACCAGCTTTGGATACACGTGCTAGCGTTTTAAGCAATTTACGCACACATTTGCAATGTATTGTCACACACGTTTAGGTTCGCCTTTACTCTGAGCAGAAACACGTCCGTTCTCGTCGAAAGCACGAGAGCGTCTTTGACAGATGGATAAAAAGCGTATCCTAGCATGCGTGATTCTGTTGCAGAGGATTTTTCACGTTTGTCAGGATCGCTTCTTCTTCAAAAATTTTTTTTCAGCTCATGGTGTCAAACTTTTCAGATCGCGGGCTGCATTGCTTCGAAAATAACTATGTTAAGGGCCATTTGACGTTACCTTCAACTGATGGGTCAAAGTTGAAATATCGTTTCTATAACAAAATACTAAGGATACTTGTACAGCTTCGTATTACAAAAGCTTAATTTTCTTCTAAGAAAAATAAAAAATATTAGTTTTTTGAAAAAAGTCAAAATAATATCATATTTATTTTAAACTTTACAATGTCAATGAAGGCCAAATTGTAGGCTCTCGAAGGTCGCATGCGGCTCGTGATTGTAGTTTATAGACCCCTGGCGTATGGGATGGCTTCGAATCGAGGATTGGTAATTCAGGCAATCATAAAAACTTACTATCAAGTTGTTTGGGTACATGTGTATTAAAATATCATTGATAAAAATTGATTTCCAGTTTCACCATGTCAGTATCCACACAAGCACGGTACCAACAATGTGATTTAAAGATAAGGAAAAAAAATTAAATTGACCTTCTCAAAATTTTGATTTTGATTCGGTTAAAAATATCGAAAGAATAAATTACCTTTTTCGTTTAATAGCTTTACCTACCCTGCTGGTTTAAATAATGTATGTAAATAAATACAATATATTTATTGGTGTAGTTACATTTTATGTTTTATAAATTTTTATGTTTTATATTCATTATAATAAGGTATAAAGCATAGGTACAAATACTAAATTGCTGTCACTAGTTTGAATTGCTACCATTTTACATTTTATATCCGACACATAAAATACCATTTCCTCTGTAGAAAGATCGCTTAATTTTGCTTCATATATATCTTTCATCCATTTAGAAGAATAGTATGAGATAGTTTCACTTATGCAACCAAAAGCCTTGCCGCTAATTATAATATCTGATCCTTCCATTTTGGCACTGCAATATTTAACAATATAGAAATCATGAGTTAGAAACCAATTGGATTGTCCATTGGGATAAAGAGTAATAATTGAGTTAATGTGTACAACTGCTCCATTACGTGTGGATTCGATGTAAGCAAACGGGGAATCTTCACTGCTTGACGAACGTGTTGGAATCTGTTCTGATGTCCTGTTTGCAGCCTGTACTAAAACTGTATGGCCATTTCTTAGGGATCTACCCACATCGCATAATTTGGCTACATAGCGATACGATGAAAATTAACAAGTGGTCCAAATTTGTTCACATCTTCGTACACATG
The DNA here is from genome assembly GCF_017562075.2 of Anopheles merus. Classification (NCBI taxonomy): domain Eukaryota; kingdom Metazoa; phylum Arthropoda; class Insecta; order Diptera; family Culicidae; genus Anopheles; species Anopheles merus. The sequence continues at coordinate 10,467,162 of NC_054083.1, forward strand.
CAATAAATTATGCACATTGCTGGTTATACAATGTTCTCCGTAAATAGTACCATACTGTTCAACAAACTGTACAAGCAAAACATGTGCCGCTGGCCAATGCTCTTTGTAACATTCTGAAGAAAATAATCTAATCGCACAATAGTACAACATAAAATGTTCATACTGTTCTTTAGTTAACACTTCCTTCAACACTATGAAACTAACATAGTTCAAAAACATATTGAATTCACTGGCTTTCCAAAACCCAGTATCTTCAATACTACGCAATTTGTGGTGAAGTTCTAAAGGAATTTCCACGTTGTCGAGAATATTATTGATCCTATTTAATGTTTCTGTACTCCATTTGGGACCTCCACCTAACATGCCGGATTTCCAGCCGTTGATTGCCGTTTGTGTAACTCCGAAGTCAATCAGGTGCAACAGATCAGCAATAATTACGTTAATAATTATATCGATGTGAAGAAGATCTACAAGTGGCGTTGTTTCCCTGTAGTGTTCATCGTCTTTGGAATCCTTGAAATCTTGGTGCGTTCTCGTTGGTGCGTCAATCCCGGGAAAATACATCACTCTTGTAGTTTCGTGAAATTTTCCTTCAACAGTACACTTCTGGCAACCTTTTTTATGGTTGAAGTAGACCACTCCTGAAAGTAAAAGACGAAAAAAATAATATGTTGCAATGAGTACATGCCAACAACATAGATGTACTATGAAATTCTAATATATTGAACAGCTAATATGTTACAATTCAAACGTGTTACGTGAGCCTACCTTTTATAAAAGCTCGTGCAGGTAAGTCAGCGATGAAAGCCCAAACGCGTACTTCGATCAGCTTATTGGCAATTTGTATGCCATTCTCCATCAATCCGTTGAGCTCTTTTACAAGAGGTCGAAGGTACTCCTCCACGCTGGCGGGTCTCGACTCACCCAAATAATTTCCAACCATCAATACTGGAACATCTGGTAATTCTTTAATGCTCATTAGTATCGGCCAAAATTGCTTACGAGAACTTTTGTGTAATGGCAGGCCCGCAATGGAGAAGTTTAATGAAAACTTGCTGACTCTTGGTTGAACATTACCAAATTGTTTCTCCAGAGCTGCCTTTATTCCTGGATACCAAAACTCTCCTCCTGCTATTTGCTCTATTTCTTGACCACACTGCTTCGTTCTAAGCAACGTTCGCGCATCTTTGGGCAGCTTATAGCTGGAGGTATCGCGTAATATTTCTAGCATTTCGTCGATAGCCTTATGCGTCTGATAGGTATTCAAAGCCCAATTTCTGATTCGATCGGCCAGTGCTTCACTGTTATTTGATTGCGTTTGCTGTGAACTATCAGACGCTGTCTCTATTTCGTTTTCATCGTCGTCGATATTTTCATTCGCTTCTATATTGTCACACTCGTCGATGTTTATCCAATCACTGATTTGTTCTTCTTCATAGATTCGTTCTTCGACCGGATAGCCGATATATTCTTGATGATCACTTGATGACGGAATATTTGAAGCACTAAGCATGTCTGCATCCGACGATACTACGTTTATGTGGTGTAAGCCAGATGTACTACATACGTTCAACAGTTCTGCCTCTTCTTGCTTGTTAATTTTCTTGATGATTTTATACATCGAACCTGTTTTACGCATCCTTTTTGCAGCCATTGTAATAATGCACACAGTCCTCCCAAATGCACGACAAATCGTGTGTTTCACACTAATCACAGTTTAACTTCACCAGTGTCAGTGTCTTCCAGGAATGTGACTGCTTAAGTCCGCATGTAGTGACTGCCCTAATACAATTGACAAACGAACATTATTTGTTTACTTTTATAAGCGCGATACGAGGTACAAATCGATACATACCGATACTTCGTAGAAGGTATTTTTTATTTCTGAACAGGTAAGGTTTAAAAAACCCACTATTTACCCTGATAAAAATTATTATAGACGAGGTAGATTTTTTAAAAGCAGAATTATAAAACACATTTTAAAACAGGTGGTGGTGGTATAATTTCGCGTGTGTGGTATATTTGTTTGAAATGCATGCTTGTACCTCGATGATACCTGGTTTTAAATTGTGTTTTATGACTTTGCTTTTAAAACATTTACCTCGTCTATAATAATCTTTATCAGGGTAAATAGTGGATTTTTTAAACCTTACCTGTTCAGAAATAAAAAATACCTTCTACGAAGTATCGGTATGTATCGATTTGTACCTCGTATCGCGCTTATAAAAGTAAACAAATAATGTTCGTTTGTCAATTGTATTAGGGCAGTCACTACATGCGGACTTAAGCAGTCACATTCCTGGAAGACACTGACACTGGTGAAGTTAAACTGTGATTAGTGTGAAACACACGATTTGTCGTGCATTTGGGAGGACTGTGTGCATTATTACAATGGCTGCAAAAAGGATGCGTAAAACAGGTTCGATGTATAAAATCATCAAGAAAATTAACAAGCAAGAAGAGGCAGAACTGTTGAACGTATGTAGTACATCTGGCTTACACCACATAAACGTAGTATCGTCGGATGCAGATATGCTTAGTGCTTCAAATATTCCGTCATCAAGTGATCATCAAGAATATATCGGCTATCCGGTCGAAGAACGAATCTATGAAGAAGAACAAATCAGTGATTGGATAAACATCGACGAGTGTGACAATATAGAAGCGAATGAAAATATCGACGACGATGAAAACGAAATAGAGACAGCGTCTGATAGTTCACAGCAAACGCAATCAAATAACAGTGAAGCACTGGCCGATCGAATCAGAAATTGGGCTTTGAATACCTATCAGACGCATAAGGCTATCGACGAAATGCTAGAAATATTACGCGATACCTCCAGCTATAAGCTGCCCAAAGATGCGCGAACGTTGCTTAGAACGAAGCAGTGTGGTCAAGAAATAGAGCAAATAGCAGGAGGAGAGTTTTGGTATCCAGGAATAAAGGCAGCTCTGGAGAAACAATTTGGTAATGTTCAACCAAGAGTCAGCAAGTTTTCATTAAACTTCTCCATTGCGGGCCTGCCATTACACAAAAGTTCTCGTAAGCAATTTTGGCCGATACTAATGAGCATTAAAGAATTACCAGATGTTCCAGTATTGATGGTTGGAAATTATTTGGGTGAGTCGAGACCCGCCAGCGTGGAGGAGTACCTTCGACCTCTTGTAAAAGAGCTCAACGGATTGATGGAGAATGGCATACAAATTGCCAATAAGCTGATCGAAGTACGCGTTTGGGCTTTCATCGCTGACTTACCTGCACGAGCTTTTATAAAAGGTAGGCTCACGTAACACGTTTGAATTGTAACATATTAGCTGTTCAATATATTAGAATTTCATAGTACATCTATGTTGTTGGCATGTACTCATTGCAACATATTATTTTTTTCGTCTTTTACTTTCAGGAGTGGTCTACTTCAACCATAAAAAAGGTTGCCAGAAGTGTACTGTTGAAGGAAAATTTCACGAAACTACAAGAGTGATGTATTTTCCCGGGATTGACGCACCAACGAGAACGCATCAAGATTTCAAGGATTCCAAAGACGATGAACACCACAGGGAAACAACGCCACTTGTAGATCTTCTTCACATCGATATAATTATTAACGTAATTATTGCTGATCTGTTGCACCTGATTGACTTCGGAGTTACACAAACGGCAATCAACGGCTGGAAATCCGGCATGTTAGGTGGAGGTCCCAAATGGAGTACAGAAACATTAAATAGGATCAATAATATTCTCGACAACGTGGAAATTCCTTTAGAACTTCACCACAAATTGCGTAGTATTGAAGATACTGGGTTTTGGAAAGCCAGTGAATTCAATATGTTTTTGAACTATGCTAGTTTCATAGTGTTGAAGGAAGTGTTAACTAAAGAACAGTATGAACATTTTATGTTGTACTATTGTGCGATTAGATTATTTTCTTCAGAATGTTACAAAGAGCATTGGCCAGCGGCACATGTTTTGCTTGTACAGTTTGTTGAACAGTATGGTACTATTTACGGAGAACATTGTATAACCAGCAATGTGCATAATTTATTGCATGTGTACGAAGATGTGAACAAATTTGGACCACTTGTTAATTTTTCATCGTATCGCTATGTAGCCAAATTATGCGATGTGGGTAGATCCCTAAGAAATGGCCATACAGTTTTAGTACAGGCTGCAAACAGGACATCAGAACAGATTCCAACACGTTCGGCAAGCAGTGAAGATTCCCCGTTTGCTTACATCGAATCCACACGTAATGGAGCAGTTGTACACATTAACTCAATTATTACTCTTTATCCCAATGGACAATCCAATTGGTTTCTAACTCATGATTTCTATATTGTTAAATATTGCAGTGCCAAAATGGAAGGATCAGATATTATAATTAGCGGCAAGGCTTTTGGTTGCATAAGTGAAACTATCTCATACTATTCTTCTAAATGGATGAAAGATATATATGAAGCAAAATTAAGCGATCTTTCTACAGAGGAAATGGTATTTTATGTGTCGGATATAAAATGTAAAATGGTAGCAATTCAAACTAGTGACAGCAATTTAGTATTTGTACCTATGCTTTATACCTTATTATAATGAATATAAAACATAAAAATTTATAAAACATAAAATGTAACTACACCAATAAATATATTGTATTTATTTACATACATTATTTAAACCAGCGGGGTCGGTAAAGTTAGGCCCACGGGTCAAATGCGGCTCGCCGCAACATTAAATCTGGACCACGAAGAGATCTTGAAAGATGAGAAGAAACTAACCGTATAAAAAATACTGAACAACTTTTAGCATGACATTTCTATCCGTCGTAGCTTTCCATCTTTGATTATCGTAAAATGGATTGACGAACTATTCGTAACAGGGGCTTGCAGAAGTTTTCAAGATTTTGGGACACTTTCTTGACTATTTTTTACGGGTATTGAATCATTTCTTTTCTTACGCACCCTGGCTGATTAACTTTGCCTCCTCCACGCACATGAGCATCCGCAGCATCTTCTTCCAGAATGCACTCCGCCTTAGTTGCACCTGGAGACACCAGGTTGAAGTGGGCTGATGTGGCGGAGGGGTACGCGGCCGACAACAACATCGCCGTGAAGCCCCTCGAAGACCACTGGCGTATGGTGGAACGAGCCATCCGCATCGCAGCCGAACACAAGATCGGCCGCTTACCACATAGAGATAAAAAGGAATCTCGGAATCGGACCTACCCGATTCCGATTCCGTGTTCGGAATCAATTCAGGAGCCAAATCCGATGCTGGAATCCGAAGTTGACCCCGGAGTCGATTCCAGAGTCTATTCCGGAGCCGATTCTAGAGTTGACTCCGGAGCCGATTCCGAAGTTGACTTCGGAGCTGATACTGGAGATGACTCCAGAGCCGATTCTGGAGTTAACCACAGAGCCGATTGCGGAGTTGAATCCGGTTGCCGATTCCCGAGTCGACTCCGGAATCGATTCCGCGATCAGAATCGGGTCCAGAATCGGAATTGACCTGTGAATTGCAATTTGCCCCGATAACGGAATCATAATTGACTCTAGAATTAGAATTAGCTCCGGAATGTGACTTAGTTCTTGAATTAAAAAAGAAGTTTTAGAAGCGAAATCAGTTCGGGAACCTCTATGAGAATGGATCTTTCAGAAGTATATATATATATATTTTTTGCGATTATCAATACGCAGTATGATTGGACCCAAACACCTATTTTTATGGCGATGCCAAAACTGACTCCGTTTGGAAACTGACTCTAATGTAGGAGCCAATTCCAATCCGATAGCCGATTTCGATCCCGGAGCCAATTCCGGAATCAAATATGGAGCCAATGCCGGAAACAATTTCGGAGTCGATTCTGATTCCGGAAACTGATCCCGGACCTACTATCCGGAATGTATTCCAGAAAGCTGTGGAGCTAGCCGGAATCCATTCCGACAAAAACTTCACTTTTCCCATCACTAGTGCAGACGAGCACCATCCGTGAAGAATGCAGCGCGCGCCCGCTACGGCATAAACCCGTCAGAACGTGGAGAACTACATACTACTAAGGAAACAGCAAACCCTGCTCTTCCAGGACAAACAGCGCCGTTTTGAAGAGTCAAATGAACTGCTGTTGGAGTAGCTTTCTCAGTCGGGGGACACCCGCTTGTTTTACAGGAGATTGAAGGATGCACGTAGCGGGTTTGCTCCTAAAACCGCAATGTGCCGGGATGCCGAAGGAAATCTCCTGACGGACGATCGGGAAGTGATCAAAAGGTGGAAATGCTGCTACGAAGGAAATCTGAATGAATCAGAGGCAGAAGAGACTGGCGCAAGTGGCAGAACAAGGCAACTGCCAAAGCAGCAGCACAGCAGTAACAACAGCGACAGCATTGGCGCCGACGACGAGGTGCCCCTGCCATCTCTGGATGAAATTGCCAGCGCCATCATGCGATGTGAGGCAATTGGAAAACAAATTCCACCGGTGGAATCGAGCATATTATCCGATCCGATAAATTTTATCGACTGTCGTTCGCGATCAGGCCCAATGATTCTCAAATATATAACTAAGTTGATGACGATTGTATTCACCGATTCAAATACATGTGTCTGTGGCGATATACAGCAAAGGGGTACAGGGTTTTCACTCGTTAGAAATACTTAGGCACCCAATATAAAGACTTTCTCTAGAGTATGAAGACCAATACCGAGAGTATGACGCAATGATCCCCTTTGTTCAGAGATTTGTGTTCAGATGGACGGTAAGCGATAACGATAAGTTGCCATGACAATCACATGTAGATCTTCGAAGTGTACAGTGGATCATAGTATCCTCTGAGAAACTATCGTATTAATAGGCCTGATCGGGGTCGAAAGTCGATAACATAGTGGATAATTTAGTCGATCGGTTAGCAAAATTCAAATGTTATCCAATTACGTTTTCTCACTCAGAATCTTCGCTAACCGATCGATTAGGCAGTGGAGTGGAATGGTGTTTGCCGCCATAGCAACGTGGTTAAAAAGCCAAGCAGTGGGATATGCAGTTGAAAACTTCATATAAAAAAGCCATTTCAGTCGGATAGCCATATCTACTGCTCCACCCCAGTTGATATAACAGTGGAAAACTAGATAATATTAAAAGCCATATTTAACAGCTCGCAAAAAAGATGTTTTATCACTGTTTAAGTTATTTAAGATGTTATATCATTAATTTAACTGTAATTTTGTGAACATTCGTATCCTTGAAAAAATAATCATTCATAAATACATTTTTATTTCTCTTTTAACTCATAGAATCTAAGAATCTCAATCTACGAATTATTTATTAGTCGGAAGGAACGGCTTCGGCCGTCTTGCTTATGATATTGGAATTATGCTATATGATTAAATTATTTAAAATGCGTTTGATAGGTGTTGTTAAATAAATTTAATAAATAATTTTATTATTTATATACTATAAATTCAAAAATATTTTTTGAAAGCATGATATGAACTAGTACCATTGTAGTGTTCACTTTCTCCGTCTTTCTAGATTAATAATGGTGTGATTAGTGGCGTATTTATCGGTAAGCAAAGTAAGGGGGGGCCCGGAATCTGTAGTTCATAACAGTACATAACAGTTGATAGAATATGGCACTGTATTAGCAAGGAGGGCTCCGTGGACGTTGGGCCCCGCGCTAGACGAACCCTAAGCACCCCCCCCCCCTCCCCGGCAGCAACAAAATTTAAGTTGAAATGTTACATAATCAAAGACGGATGCCGAGTACCCCCCGGTAATCAAGTACAAAGGCCTCAAAGCCTCAACAATTCTTACTGCTCAGGGCCCCAGACACTGTAAACCCGCTACTGGTGTGATGAATAATTAAATAATAAATGCCGTTTTTAAAGCTTTTTCTTTTTGAAGTCGATAAATATTTAGAGGCTTAACAACATGCCCGCCATGGGTGCAAACCCCAAATGGACCTAGCCCCCATACGTACACAGAAAACTGTTTTACTGAACTTCAGTAAAATTTTACTGAATTTTTTTTAGCTGAAGATTCAGCAATCCTTTCAGTAAAAATAATGTTGACTGAATCATTCAGTAATGCTAGCTGCTCACTAAAATAATGACAGCTCGTTGGCTGAAATCACAGTAAAGCCATTCTTATATTACTGATTTTCAGTAATTGGTAGCGATTAAAAAGTGACGAAATATTTCTTTTAAATAGTGTTTTTTTTTATTGATGCGCAGAGATTGCCAGTCCCCCATTTCATAGTCATACATGTTTTTTGTTGTTGTTTGCAGTTGTTGCACAGTTTTTATACTGTATTTTGCCGCAACAAGTGTAGCTGGTTCAGAAAGCGTTCACAGACACCACGAAATTTTAGTAAGTACAGTGGATTGTAGCAACGATGTTACACAAGAACACGGCTGCCAATTGTTTCAAATTCATCCCATACGCCGAAATATCACCTAAACTTTTATCGGGGTGCCTGTAAGCGCCTACCAAATCAACTTTTTGCACCTTACGAGCAAGTAGGCCCCGCATTGTTTTGTTTTGATGTTCTGGCTGACAGGTCGATTTGACAGAATGAATTGCTATATTTTCAGTCGTTTGTTTTACTGACATCTCGTAAAACGACTAATTTGACACTTATTTTACTGATTTTCAGTAAAACGCGTATTACTGAAATGCATTCAGTAAATTATTTTGCTGAAAGTCAGTAAAAACATGACGTTCATGCTGAAACCCAGTAAAATATTCTTTTACGGTTCAGTTTTGAACTGAAAAAAAACTTTACTGAAGTCGGATGAGAAAATTTGCTGTGTAGAACTGAATAACCTGCTAGGCGTAATAAATAAGTAACTGAAAGCCAAGCCCACTAGTGGTAAAGATAGGGCTTGACTAATAGCGGTTTTTGTGCCAAAAGAAGAAAAAAAAAGAATAAAAATTTAGAGAGCATACTATAGTAAAGCGGTCGGTAACCTTTGCTTTGCAGCGCCAAATAGATAAACCAACAGTAAAAGTGTGTGCAAGTTATTTAAAATATATCAACGGTTATGAACCGCTATCTCGAAGCAAAAGAGCCTTACTGGGCTAGTAATTCATACTTTGCCGATCTTTGCTGGTATAGTATCGTACAACATAGCGACACGGAGGGACGGTCCATTCTAGACTTGAACCCTCGCAGGGCATGTTGACATCTATACCACGGGGCCACCCTGGTGCTAAAATAGAATAGTACACTTAGATGGCGAAAATATGAGTAAATTGAAGGAAGAACAACAGAGCATAATGAAATGGTTGTACGGACTGTATGGCCCAACGCCGAGCAGCGTATTTAATTCTTTAGGATCTGCTGGCCTGGCCATTTTATACGCAAGCAACAGGACGAAGCATCCAGTTAAGTTTTTATAGGTCGTCCAAAAGGGTGGAAAAGTATTCTATGTGCTAAAAAATTATTAAATTAAATTTAAAATGTTTCTCTAAGGAAAGACCTTGGGCCAATTTAAACAGGAATCCGTCACAGATACACAAAGGGATTGTAATAGCATCTGTCGTATAGAGGTGCTCTATAAAGCTTGACATGATGTTCAAGAGCCGCTTCATAGAGTGCCAATCGTTTGATTTTGTTGGTTGTCAGATAAGACAGATTTCAAATTAGTCCTGAATAGGTTTTAATGGAAATAACTCAAGAACCCATTGCTGCTTCTTCAAGTACATTCCTCATTTATTTGAGACACGTAGAGCTTATAGGTTGGTCCTAGTAAAATAAAAAGAAATTGCTGTTTTTTTTTTCAAAATGGAGAAGCCTACAGAATTCAAGGAGTAAGTAAATAATTTTAATTATCTTTTAAATAAATATATAGCTACACGCATTATTCCTTTTTTTTTTTCTTTTGCTAACGTAACACAAAATCTCGAGCTTCAAAAATTCAGCATTGAAAAGCTTGTTGAAATAATGGGAAAAAATCCTGGCGTAGCTAATAGCCTTGGTACTAACCAGGATTCCGCATGGAATGATTTTGCTGCTGAACTGAATGCGCTGGGACCTCCCAGCAAAGAAGGAACCGCATGGAAACGAGTAGGTTTGCTTTATTGATTGCAGTAACGATTTATTATTTTAAGTTAGTATATTAAATCCATTTATTTTTTATAGACCTGGATTGAAAAAAAGTCGTTTGCCAAGAAAAAATACTATCACAAAATAATAAGGAAATGAACAAAACTGTTGGTGAAATAGCAAAATTGTGGAATTTGACAGAGATGGAGGAAAAAATCGTTCAAATAATAAACATGAGAGGAAAGGCTGCTAGAATCGAAGGAAGCAACTGTATAGGCATTCGAGAATCCATCCAAAAAAACGTAGAAGTTACGGAACCGTCAAAATCTATCATCAATGAACTTCCCGAAAATCCACAAGATACACACCAGCTAATATCTGCTTATTCGAATGACCTCGACTAAACTGATGACCGCGAGTATACCATTGATGAAAGTATCGGAAATCAAAGTTTCAAAGACACACAGGAGCCAGCTGCAAAAAAAAACAAAGAAAAAATCAGAGCTGACACAACAAGAGTTTCAAAAACTTATCTTTAAACAAAATGATGAGACAAACACGCTTTTATCAAATATGTCAAACAATTATATATAACAATTATGAATATAAATAAACCAAACTAAACCATAATCATGTTTTCCTTACATAAGATAAGATATTTGACTATAATGGTCTCTATGGGCTCAATAGACTTATAAGAATAAAATAGCTATACAGTCATACTGTATAAAGGGAAACCATATCTCAATGGGAATTGAACCGATCTGGTAATTAAAAACACGTTGAAATCAAGTAAAATCCATACCGAAACACTGAAGTGCATTAAAATTTAACACACAAAACATATATTAACATTTATTACATATATATATATTACATATATTACATATATTAAACCAAACACAAATCAATAAACGCGGAAGGCGTTAAAAAGCGTATATCCTTCGAGGCTGTTCGACATAGCTTATCAAATCGTCCCTCCGAACGCGAAAAATTACGAGCCGACATTAACAAGAAAGATATGCACAATATTAACGACAAAAACAAATTAACTTTAAATTAATCTAGAATGTAACTTCACAACACGCCTTCATCCATGCTCCTTACAATAAACTAGTCAAGAGATTGTGCAGAATATAGCAAACTTTGACATTTTTAACACATTTTTTGGGTGTATAATGAAGCTGTCGTTCGGCATGAATGCAACGAAATCTGTTTTTTAGCGCTCTGATTGTTCTTTCAATAATACTCCGTGCGTTGGCGTGCTGTGTGTTAAACAACACTTCTGAGCTTCCGGATGCAGGATTTCTATTTGGTTTTATCAGCCAAGGTTTTGCTGGGTATGCTGAATCACCCGAAACCAGTTAGACAGAAAATTATGCTGTTCATAAACAGTAAATATATTTTATTCAAATAAACGTACCCAAGATCTTTATACGTTCTCCAGAGTTCCACTTATTGTCTAAGTACGAAGAAATAGGACTTGAGTTGATTATATAGCAATCGTGATCAGAACCACAGAACCATCTTGCGTCCACAAAACGTATTAATGATCTGTGGTCACATATCTGAAAAATAACATACAAATAACTAAATAATACTGTAGAACAAAATCATGCCACACGTGATACTTACCATTAATGCATTTAGACTATAAAATCCTTTACGATTGTAATAGTCAGTAGGGTTTTCGTGAGGTGCAATTATCCTTATATGTGTTCCATCAACACACATAACAACATTTTCAACCGGTAGTTTTTCGTAAAAGTAACTATAAGCATCTACTTTTTCTTGGTTTGTTAAATTAACATTAATGGTGTAAGCCAGTTCCCGTTCCATTGCCGTTAACGTTTGCTCTAACGTTTCTGAAAACGTTGATTGTGCTATCGCTGTATTAAACTCCTTTCCCACTCCTCTTTGATAGGAGCCTTCCGCTATGAACCTTAACGTTGACGCTAGCTTCACCCTACCTAATAGACCACGGTTATGCCGTGGAGCAATTGAATGTTCAATTTTTGAAAGAATTTCATTTCACAGTGGTTTTGTCACTCTAAAGTTTGCTTTAAACCTGAAAAGAAAAATAAATGAAAGCTTCATGAAAGTAAGCTTCTTAAGAATCAAATTTCTACTTACTCTGCATCGAACAACTGCAACGGATTCAATTGGTTTCGTAGATTTCTTCGGTAGGAAACCAGATTAACAGGCTCATTGGCTTCCAAGACCGTAAAAAACAACGAATTTAACCGAGACATAACACAACACTTGTTGCAATTCAACACCTTTCAATCCAAATAAAGAATGAAACAGATGATTTGACGGATGGGCAAAACCATTGGCTACTCGAATCGGAAAGAGCTATTTCACCAGTGGAGAAAAGTATCCACCAGCGGAGAAAATTATCCACCAGTGGAGAAAATTATCCACCAGTGGAAAACAAATTCCACCGGTGGATTCGAGCATTAATATTAATATATCAGTTAATACCGATCGGATAAACTTTATCGACTTTCGATCGCGATCAGGCCCAATGGATGGAATCGCAAACCGTAACGACTATCGTTATCGTTGATTTGTGTATGGGTCTCCTAGCAACATACGATCGTCAAATTATAAACGACAATGCAACTAACGACAGTCATTACGACTGTCGTCAGAGAAATGTCAAATATGAACAAAATTTTCGAGTAGTTCAATTGACGATCGTTTATAGTCTAGCGACAGTCGTTAACCATATCGACAGCAATTGAGCTGTCGTTAACTTAAAAATATTTTTTATTTTGGTTTTTTTCTAACCGCGTGAAAAAAATGTGTACCTTAAATAAAAAAATAAGGAAAAAAAACTTTTTTTTTATTAATATCCATTTGGTTACTATTCTAAAAACCTATAATCTAAAATAAATATTTTTTCACCAAGGAGAAACTGACCTTCCCTCGGCTCATGAAAAATTATCGTCACGATCCCTTTGCGGTTGAGAGTCGCCCGCATAAATTATGGTTTCGCACTATGGTTTGTTGATAGATCATTCCGGCCATATCATCGAAGCAAGATTCACCAAATGGCAGAGATTGGGGGAAATAGAGACGCATAACATACCATCTCTTCATTGTCTTCAAAGTTGCATATGATAGCATAGCCAGGGTTAAACTATACGACGCTATGAGCTCGTTTGGAATTCCGGCCATACTGACAAGGTTAGTTAGAATGACTATGTCCAACGTCACTTGCTAGGTGAGGGTGGATAGAAAACTCTCAGGACCTTTTGCTACCACCCAAGGTCTGCGCCAGGGGGACAGGATTGCCTGTCTCCTATTAAACTTAGCGCTAGAGAGGGCCATCGACTCGAGGGGGGAGACTACGGGAACCACTTCCTATACAGCGTTTTCAATGATATTATTGACATGTTCAGCGAGTTGTTGTTTCGTTCGAGCATATAATTGACTCTTTCAGCGAGATATAGAATTATTCGGAAATAGGCGTTGACATGTTCGGTTATAATGTAGAGCTGTCACTTTCATACCCCTTGGACTGCAGCTTGGATCATTCTCATCAGAAGTTAAACAAACGGTTTTGAAAAAAAATATGTTTGTTTCAACTAATTATTGTATTAAACAGTTTGGGGAATGATTATTTGCTACGTTTAGGACATTTAAGAATGAAAAATTGAACCCTGCGGCACAGTGTGTAAACAAAACAAATGACAGCACTACAGAATCGCTGAACATGTCAACGCCTGCTTCCGTACAATTCAATATCTAGCTGAAAGAGTCAATTATATGCTCGAATGAAGCAACAACTCGCTGAACATGTCAATATAATCCTCGAAAACCCTGTAAGCCAACCCAGATCCTGGCATACGCTGATGATATATACATTGGAGTCGGCTCTCCTGTGTAGCAGAAGCCTACCAAGGGATCGAGCAGGCAGCAGATAACTTCGGTGCAGATAAACGAGGCAAAGACCAAACTGATGGTGGCAACATCAGCGGCCCTACCAATAAACAATCACAACCTACGTAGCCGTGACTTACAGATAGGTGAACGAACTTTTGAAGTCGTCTCACAATTCACCTATGTCGGTTCAAGGGTCAGTGCCGACAATAGCATGGATGAGTTGTGTGCAATGACGCTGGATGCCAACCCTTCATTCTACAGTATGAGATAGCAGTTCACCTCAATGAACCTAGCGACAGGTTCTGGCAATATATAGTACCTATATGGTACCGGTACTGTCATACGCCTCTGAGTTATGGACACTTTCCAAATCTGATGAAACCCTTATGGCCACGCTCGAGAGGATGATGATCTGAAGGATTCTTGGCCCCATATATGTAGAAGGACAAGGAGCCGTTATAACGACGAGCTATACGAGATGTACGGCGACCTCACTGTCGTGCTGCGTATCAAGCTCGCCAGGCTCCGGTGGACTGGCCATGTTGTACATTTGGAAATGGACGACCCAGTTCGTAAGACTGGGTTCGTCCCAGTTCGTAATGGACGACCCCCAAGTCTTTTTAGGCCGCCCACAAAGACAGAGCGGGCGTGGTAGACCCAAATTTGTAGAGGTAAGATGGCGTGGAGGCGTCCGCCATTAAAGCTGAGAACACGATCTCGCATTTTCCTTTGCCAATCCGTAAACGGTTTCGGACACTCCTGAGGCAGGCCAAGAGCGTATGGCGGAAGTAGCGCCGCATAAGGAAGTTAGTAAGTATCAACGAGGACTTTAACTACCAAAGCTATAAAAATGGTTTTTGGGCATGCTGTGTATCAGTACTGTGCACTAGTACTGAGTCAAACGATTCATTTCACGACGCAACCCGAAGTCGGATGCTAGTATATCGTAATCGATTCCGAACCAGGGGTGCAACTTGAGCGTAAGGCCGGTATCGAAATCACGTTTGGCCCGTGATACGGGACAGTCGATGCAATAAAACATAAGTGACATCGATCTGTTGGTACAGCGAGTTCAGCTCGGGCCTTGAACCTACTTTGGCTCGACCCAACCTCTGAGTCGCTTATGCTTTATTGTACACCTGTGGACATAAAAATAGGAACTTTTGTTTTGACCGAAAGCCATAGTTCTTTTCAGAATTATTTGGTAGCCCTGAAAAGGGCTGTTTAAGTGTTGGTTGGGAGGTGGTGTTGCAGTGTTCCACAGAGTGTTCCACACATTCTAATGGTCAATGTCGGCACTCGTAACTCAGTTGCGTGTCGCACCACGAATGAGTTTATATAAGACAAAAATCGGCGATTGCAACTTCAGTACGCCTCGCACTTTTGCCGATGACACACCTAGCGCACGCATTGAGCCAAAAACAATACTGCGTGCGTTTACCAAATGATGATGTGATTATACATTTCACACATACCAGGGTGGCCACTCGAATCAGGATTTTAAATTCCCGGGTTTTTCCCGGTTTTTTCCGGATTTTGTTTTGGAGTTTTCCCAGTTCACTATGCTTCGTGTGCCGGTTTTATCGATACTTCAATTCCAAATTATTATATCATACGTTTTCAAAAATCGTTATGTAGAGGATGGTAAGTAAACACGGGCATTACGGGACAAATGTACACTTGTCATGAAAACTGAATAAAATTTATTAGTGAATTATTTAAAAATATAGCATCCAATCTGGAGGTGTGACAACACATTTGAGAACCATTTTTGGCATGATTTCTATCAAATTTGTACAAACTAATTTTCAATCATGCACTCGTTTGTGGATCTAATTTGGCTGCTATATATCTTAAGCTATTTAAATATGCATTCCTTATACTTTCGGAAGTTTTATATGAGGAAAAAACTGATGAAAAAACTACAAAAAAGCATTACAAATATTGCTTTTTGATGGTTTTGCATCATCACACTAACGTGTAAAGACTTTACCCCGTGGCCAAGATATTTTTCATCTGCTATCAATTGTTGATTTACAGATGTCATCAAATAACCTTAAAAAATGGTAGCCGGAAGTCATGGACCAACCCAGCCACTGGAGAAAGCATACAAATCTGCGAAGAACGGATTTCCTGTTAAACAGCAGTCATTCATTATGCTGTTACTCGCACGACGCTGATGATGCACTTCACGAATAGATACAGGAGATTTCAGTGGGTTTCTTAATTTTGGGACCCTTTCTTGACTATGTTTTACGGGATATTTTATGTGATAATAAAACAAAGGAGCAACGATCGGACTGCAGATGCGACGCCATCTCAACCATCAGTGCCAGTGTGGGAACCCAGTCACTCGGGCGGAATGAAGGTAGAGGCCCGAAATCAAAATGCAAAATGCCAATTTATAGGCGATGTGTGATTGGGTAACCTTAAAATTACTAAAGGGGACAAAAGTTATCAGTTCTGTTCAAAAATTGGGATCGCCCACTAAATCTACCGTTAAATTCGACAAGACCGCAACTACACGAGAAATGAATAATAAAAGATGAGTGTGCAAGGTAGAACGAATAGGCACACCATACCCGAAATGAGCAAGAACCGATATCGGTGAACGTAAGTATTGCACCAGTGCGAATGAGAAGTATAGTACAGGCGGTCCCCGAGATACACGGTTAATGGGGACCGAAAACGGCCGCAAATTACCGCGTAACTCGAATTTCCGCGTAAGTCGAATCTCGTGATTTCCAGCTAAAATATCACTAATTTTCGTGTAATTTTGCAAGTAGGAGGCGGTTTTAGTCACTTTATGAATTGTTTGATATGGTTCTGACTGAATATAACAGTTTTAAACAATTTGAAATTGTTTTTAACATTCGATCAAAACGGAAATTATTTGGCAATTTACAATTGATGTGTCAAATCAGTACAATTTGCTCAAAGAATTGTCAAATTTAGAAAACCGCGTATCTCCGAATCCGTGTATAAGAGGTACCGTGTATCTCGGGGACCGCCTGTACATATATTGCGTACCATATGTGAGAAACGGAAAATGTTGTCCTTACACATTGGTGTGATGTTGCTGGCCTGTGGTAAGTTGGGAACAATATACAAAACATCCCAATAATTGAAAATACACTTAGTACGATGATAAACAGTGATAGCAAAAGTTTGTGATAATTTCCCGTTTTTTTTTTGAAAAATTTCCCGGTTTTTCCCGGAAAAATAAAATTCCCGGCTAATTCCCGGTTTTTCCGGTTTTCCCACCCTGACATACAAGCACCTCGGCATACTTTAAATATCTCTTTCCAAGCCAATTATGTCGAAAAAATTAATAAAAATAGAAAAATTAATTTTTCCTATTTTTATGTCCAGCGGTATACCTACTAAGCCTTTCGGGTCGATCCAAATGACTCCAGGTTGCTGGTAAAAGTTCTCGGCAATGTATGGCGGATCTAGACTAAGCGATCGCGCAGGAGCATAGTGTGTAAATTACTTACTTAGCTTTGATTCTCGAGTCACAGACTT
Source organism: Anopheles merus (assembly GCF_017562075.2). NCBI lineage: Eukaryota > Metazoa > Arthropoda > Insecta > Diptera > Culicidae > Anopheles > Anopheles merus. The sequence continues at coordinate 10,484,604 of NC_054083.1, forward strand.
CATTAGAGGCTTCTTTCTCGACCTTAGGCTTAAGATGATAGGTCTGTAGGAGCGATTGAAAGACGATGTAAACCGTTCTAAGAGTGAACTAAGACTAACTACATTTATTCGATATTCAGTGTAACCACGGTTGCTGTAACCAATGGCTACTTGATTACAACTAAGACATTGCTATAAGCAATCCACCACAGAGTCCCCCTCTGTGCCAAGAACCGAACACGGTGACCGGATGGCGTAACTTTTGTTCTTTCGTTATCTTCATTCGAATCCTTTTCGCAAATATATGCTGGTTTAATACGATCAATCGAAATCCTTCGTTTCTCACCGTTCATATTTAAGTCCATATACTTTTCATGCCTTTCGATTATTTGAGAGAATTCACTATTTATACTGATCATCGTCCGCTCACGTATGCTCTGAATTCTTCCTTCCACTAGATGTCGAAAATACTGCACCGCTAATTTCATGGCTGTTAACTCGCGACCGAAGACAGAATACTTTTTCTGTGAAGGGGAAAATTTCTGCGAGAAGAACCCCAGCGGTTGCCATGCGCTAGCGACATTTTGTTGTAGAGTAGCTCCTGCCGCTGTATCCGAAGCATCAATCATCAGTCCCATTCGTTTTGACGAGTCAGGATAGGACAATAAAGCTGCGTTTGCTAAACTTTCCTTGCATTTCACGAAAGCTTCGTCTGCTTCGATCGTCCACTGAAGTTTTCTTGTATCGTTTTTTCGATTCCCAATAATGAGTGCTTGCAATGGTTGTTGCAATGAGACAGCATTCCGGATGAAGCGTTTGTAACCATTCAGCAATGCCAGAAATCGTCGAAGATCCTTCACCGTAATCGGACGACTGTAATCAACAACGGCTTGAACGCGATTAGCTTGAGGTTTGATACCAGATGCATTGATGTGATACCCCAAAAAGTTAACTTCTGTTTGGACAAACTTGCATTTGTCCAAGTTCAGTACCAAGCCGTTTGATTTGAGACGCTCAAAGACAGTTCGCACGCGCGATAGGTGTTCCTCCTCATTAGACGATGCAATGCATATATCATCGACAAACACCACCACAAAATCCAAATCACCGAAGACATGATGCATAAAGCGCTGAAATGTCTGGCTCGCGTTGCATAATCCAAATTGCATCTTGGTAAATTCAAAGAGCCCGAACGGAGTGATTACAGCAGTCTTTGGAACGTCGCTTTCCTCGACCGGAACAAAATGATATGCTCGTACCAAATCTAGAGTGGTAAAACAATTCTTACCTAAGAAATTGTTTAGCAAATCGTGAATATGTGGCACAGGATAACGATCTGGCACAGTTATCCGGTTTAAACTCCTGTAATCTCCGACAAAGCGCCATTGACCATTCTTTTTCGGTACGCAATGAAGTGGACTTGCCCAACTGCTTTTGGAAGGGCGACAAATCCCGAGCTCCATCATGGTCTCAAATTCTTTTTTATCGGCTTGGAGTTTGTCTGGCGGCATTCTACGAGGTTTGGAAGCAACTGGAGGTCCAGTGGTTTGAATATGATGGGTTACATTATGTCTTACCTCAGTGCGCATTGTCAGCGGGTCGAAATTGGACCAGCAAGTCTCGAAAAGGATGATCTTTTGCTATAGTTGTTACACCGTAAACCGAAGATTTCGATAATCCACAAACAGTGTGTAATTTCGTACCACCATCAATAAGTCTTCTGTTTCCAAGATCTACAAGAAGACCAAAATGCGCGAGGAAATCGGCACCAATAATTGCAGAAGTAACGTCGGCTTGCAAAAAATTCCACGAAACTTTCGGCGTAGTCCGAGATCCACTGAAACAAACTTGCTCCCATACGTTCGTATTTTCGTTCCGTTTGCTACATGGAGTAAAAACGGCGATGGTTCTCGAGTCTTCTCTATCTTGGATGCAGGTATTATCGATACATCCGATCCCGTGTCGATTAAGAACCGAATACTAGAAGATTTGTCGAAGATTTGCAGACGGCGACTAATTCTTAATCCGCCCACCTCGCCGATTTCGGATGGGCGGAAATCTAGTTTTTTGACTGATGATACTGACAAGGGCTTCGACATCGCGTAGCTCGATTTCCATACTTCCGGTGATACCAACAGATGTTTTCATTGGTACGATTTTGAGAAGTGGAACGCAATCGACCGCGCTCAGGTTGCCGTGCTTTCATTTGGCGTAGCTCTACTTTCATGGCAGCAACTTCTTCTGCTAAATTTTCCGTCGTTTCTTTTTGCACAGAAGCATGGATAACTGATGTTTGAGGAGCCATTTCTATCATTTTATCTGACATCTCCGCCAGCTTCGAAAGACTTCCATCGTGGATGCTAAGTATTGCACGTATATTAGCTGGAAGTTTTTGCAGAAATAGTCTTTTTAACAAGGAATCATTCACATTCAATCCGGCAGCAAGTTCCTACATCTTCGTTAAAAGATGCGTAGGACGAAGGTCTCCAAAATCGTACGATCCAAGTAGCTGATCCATTTTGGCTTGTTCCGTGAGCTCGAATCGAGAGATGAGGCGCTGCTTAACGGCTTCATATTTTCCTGTCGCAGGAGGCTGTTTTACATAATCGCACGGATTGTTCGAGTTTAGCGACAATATGATAAAATTTTGTTTCATCCTTATGAACGCCGGCCAACAAAAACTGAATTTCAGCTTGCGAAAACCACAACGATGGATCGTTCTTCCAGAATTCCGGAAGTTTAACCGAAACGGCTGCAGTAGCAGGGGAAGTTTCTTCGTTAGTAACGTTTTCGGTAGACATGTTCGTTCACAAATTTTCAAATTAGGAGAACTAATAACAATCCGGAGATCACGTCGGGGTCACCAATGTAGGAGCGATTGAAAGACGATGTAAACCGTTCTAAGAGTGAACTAAGACTAACTACATTTATTCGATATTCAGTGTAACCACGGTTGCTGTAACCAATGGCTACTTGATTACAACTAAGACATTGCTATAAGCAATCCACCACAGGTCAAAATGGAGTCTGGTGGTGTAGTTTTGGACAGTCTTGCAACAGGTCAAGATTGCGCAGTAGTTGTAACTCCGGATGAAGAAAGTGGGCAAATAGGCTACAGATAATTGGCTGCGTAACGGTTACAGCTTTGCACAACATCTCATTCAAGAATCGTTTCTTCTTCTCCTTGCTCTTCTTCTTTGGCACATTAACTGTAGCTGGTCAAGTCCTGCCTCTACCACTAGTGGGCTCGTCTTTCAGCGACATATTTTTTAACTATTGCAGGAAAGTCCGTATGGGGAAAGGACTACGTATGGAGGCACAGTCCATTCGGGGCTTGAACCCATGATGTGTATGTTGTTCGTTTGGAATATGCTAACCCATCAAAACACATTCATAAATACAAAAATGCACACTAGACACACCTCAATTTAACTGGAAAACAAACTACTCTTAGCCTACCACGATTGTTAATTTGACGATGAAACATTGCAATAGAGCAGATGTCGTCTTTTTTAACCGTCGTTTATTTTGACGACTTCCATTGGCGATCCCACAATGTAACAATATAAAGTGAATCCAAAAAGTATTCCTTTAGCTGAATATTTTACAGAAAAGGTGAATTACAGCCGCAACATTCATGAGTCACTAAAAGTTATGACGGGGATTGATAAAGGGATCATCAAGACACACGTATGGCCAAAATATGCTTTAAAATACTGCCATAGCAACTAAAACACGTAAAAAACTTTTTTAAAAGTCGTTTGGCGGGTGCGCTAAAAGTATTCGTAGATACGGCTTTATCTGGATCTGGTTTCTGAATACAATTATGACTGTTAGTCTACTTAACTACTTGACTAACACGCTAACTCTTTTGAACCTTACCTTAAAAAGGTCATCTGTTTGACCCAAGCATCCTACAAGACTTAATCATCCTCCAATTAATCTGTAGTAGTAATGTTACATTTTCGGACCACGTGGCCAAGTTCTATTGAATGATTGGCAACTAATATCATTTTGAGAGTCTACTTACATGTATTCATCAGTTTGGTTTCAGTTGTTTTGGATAAATGTCAATTGGCTTTGTAGCGGTTTAAGAGAATATCGATAGTGAAGTGGGTGGTAAGAGGAAAAAAATATCGGACAGGGAATACATTCCTTAACTATGTATGTAACAGCAGCAAATATTTATATTGTGCTAAAAAATCGTTGTTGAGGTTTATGTATCGCTTTTGTTTGATCGGATCAGTTTTGAGCCGTTATTCACTGAATTGATTGGTTCACATGGCAATTTAAAAATATTTTACGCCAAAAATGTATTTCTGTGAAACTTTCCTAAAATATGTTCTTTATACAGGCGGTCAGTTCTCGAGATACACGGTTAATGGGCCACCGAAAACAGCAAAAAAATACCGCGTATCTCGTATTTCCGCGTAAGTCAAATCTTGTGATTTCCAGCGAAAATATCACTAATTTTCGTATAATGTTGCAAGTAGGGGGCGATTTTAGCAACTTTATTAATTATTTGAAATGCTACTGACTGAATACAACCGTTTCAAACCTTTTGAAATGGTTTTTCACATTCGATCTAAAGATAAATTATTTTGCATTTGCTAATTGTTGGATATCACAGTACACATGTACAACCATATAGAATAGTTATTGTGCGATCGTAGTATACATGTATAACCATATAGAATAGTCAGTTGAAATAAAGTTTTTAATCTGAACACATCGTAGTCTGGCAACTAAGTATATAACAATTGGCGACGAGGATGGTTGGGAATCTCTTGAAGATGCACTAACCACTTTCCTTCAAATATATCGAACCACACCATCTGGAGATTTGGATGGAAAAGCTCCTGCTAACATTATGTTCTCTAGACCATTACGAACTATATCGTCGCTCCTCAAACCAAGCGAGCACGGAGATGTTGAGCCGAAGAACAGAATGAAGGAAGCCGATTTTTTCAGCAAAAAGCACGGGGCAGTGAAACGATGTTATCAACAGGGCAATGCTGTTTGTGTCAAGATAAATCGTAGAAACTGCTGGCAGTGGGAAGCAGCAACCGTAATCGAGAAAATCGGCAACGTTAATTATAACGTTTTCCTTAAAGAAAAACAGCAGTTAGTACGATCACACACCAACCAGCTGAAATCTCGAATGGCAAACGGTCAAAACATGGCAGAATTTTCAACACCACTATCTGTACTACTTGATGATTTTGGTTTGAAAACACCTTTACCGCTAGACCAACAATCAACGTCGTCACAGTTTGTTTCCTGTGATGAACCTGTAACAACATCAAGCGATACTGAACTAGCATCTCAGACACTCTGTTCAACTCCAGATCATTCTGAATTGGGTAACATTAGTTCCGAAAATGACAACGCAGAAGAATCCGAGGGAGAAGAACCAGTTGTTCAACAGCAAGAGCAGCAATCATCAATTTTGAAAAGAAGTCGAAGAGTTATTAAATTACCAGAACGGTTCAAATCTTACTGGATGCCGAATCCATAAGGGGGGAGATGTTGGATATCACAGTACACATGTACAACCATATAGAATAGTTATTGTACGATCGTAGTATACATGTATAACCATATAGAACATTCAGTCAGTATAGAGTAGTCAGTCAGAATAAAGCTTTTAATCTGAACACATCGTAGTCTGGCAACTAAGTATATAACACTAATTTACAAATTTGCCCAGAGAACTGTCAAATTTAGATAACCGTGTATCTCCGAATCTGCATATAACAGGTACCGTGTATCTCAGGGACCGCCTGTATTTTGGATGATTTTTTAAAGCATTACTTAGTACAAAAAACCTAATTTTCGAGGGGTTTTTAAAGTTCTGTTACGACTGTTACACAAGCGATTCTAAATTTATTTTTTCACCGATCTGATCCTAGTAACCATTGTTTATCCTTCCACATCAAAATAAGAAGTCTCTGGAAACACGAACTACCCAGTCCAAACAGATATTCGGGTAAACGTGTAAGGACAAATTTAGTAGAAAAGTAGGCCATATTTTCAATAAAGACAGATTTAAACGAAGAAGCTCTTGGAGTTAAGAGTTTTAATTCCAATATTCGAAATAGGACAGAGCCCCTGGATTTCCGAGCCAAACACCCCCTTTCGTCTGCATAGGCTTCCCAACCTTTGGATTAGAAGCAACTAGCGGGAAGGACTGGTTAGTAGGCCAAGTATCAAATATTCTGTCCACAATTGCTGTTTGTTTCTCCTCCGCTACGACCCTGCAAATCTTGCTGAAGGCCAAACCTTTGCGTGGCATGCCGGAGAAGCTCGGTTCGTAACATTTGGTGGCTCCAGAGAGGAAGAAGATTTCGCGCAAATTACGATTCCGAAACTATCGGTTCTTGAAAGACGGAAGAAAATTGAACAGAAAATTTCCTTTTCAAAGCTATCCGTTCCTGAGAGAATTGTCTCTACGCAGCATACGATCTAGAAGTCTGTTGTGTCGGAGACATAATTTTTCTGCTTGTCGAAAGGGATCTGTGTATTTTTTGCTGCACAGATATACTAACTTTCAACAATGGCGAGCAGAAGGTCATATTTTGTTGAAAACGATCAAGGTGCTTGTCGCATGTGCACCGAGCCAGATGGCATCGACGAAATGGTACGCTGCGATGAATGCGACCGTTGGTTTCACGCTTCATGCGTAAAGGTGATACGATTTCCCAATGAAAATGAAGAATTTGTTAGTGTAAAATGCAAAAACTATAGGGCGGAGTATATGTAAATTACGCAATGTAGAAAACTTAAATCGTTTGCAACATGCTTTGAAAGGAGAAGCAGAAAGATGTGTTCGTCGACTGTTTCTCGAACCTGACAAAGTTCGAATCATTATGAAGAAATGAGAAGAGCAGTTTGGGAGACCAGAACAAGTGTATCAAGATTTACTTGGAGAAGTATGGAAGGTGAGAGTCGAGAACCAGATGAAGATACCGGATCTGTCAGATGCTTTCGAAGACATGATAATCAACCTCAAAGCTATTAAAAAAGAGGGATACCTTCAAGACCATCGAATTTAAATCTAGCCTTGAGAAAGAGAACAAAATACCAACTCTGGAACATTTTAGTGAATGGCTTTTTCCAAAAGCAGAAAATATCAGGAAATTGCCGAAAAAGAATGGAAGATTTCGACAAACTTTGAACTTTCATCGTCCTCAATTTTCGCTAAATCAACAACGTCCAGCGGAAATAAACAACAATCATCCGATGAATCGTCCACCACAACCTCAAAATTCTCACCCGATGAACACACAAACCAAACCGTTCAATACACGTGTGCGGAATGTTCAACGATTTTTCCAGCCATGTCCATGTTGTCAGGGTTCTCACGCACTATATCGATGTGAACGTATTAAGATTATACCGGTACATGAAAGGCTATAAATAGTGTTAAACAGCCAGCAGAGTCAAGCATGTTTGACATCGAATAATCATAGCCAGAACAATTGCAATGCGGCTAGAGAATGTGGTGTTCAAGGATGCACAGAAACCCATGATCAGTTACTGCACACTGGAGACACAGTTCGGATGAATTACCATCAAACAATCCAAAATTTCTACTACCAGATTGTTCCAGTGGTGTTGCGAAACGATAATCACACGTTAGAAACGTATGCATTTCTAGATGCCGGGTCATCTTTAAAACTCTTCGAAGAGAATACAGCAAATAAATTGCACTTGAACGGTGTAACCGATCCATTAACCCTAACATCGATAAAAAACCTATCGGTGCAGGAAGATGTAGCAGAAGAGTGAGCTACATCATCAAAGGAGTGAACGAAAAAATAAAGAACATTTTCTTGATGGTATACGGACTGTGAAAAATCTGCCAAGTCAAACCTTATCTGGCAGTATATTAGCAGCGCGTTATCCGCGTCTTGAAGGCATCAAACTATCAGACTACCAGAAAGTTCGTCCTACTGTGTTGATTGGATTAAACCACAGTCATCTTTTCATGCCGCTTGGTCGATGGTCGAGATGGGACGACCGGAAGAACCAATGGCGTTTAAAACCAAACTTGGATGGTTGATTTTTGGCATCGAAAATATATCAGAAACTAATCACTTAAAGATTCACAATAGCGAGGATTTGATGTCTGAAATGATGCGACGAGATTTTTCCACCGAAGAGTTTGGCATTAAACCGATGAAAACGGTAAAATCTCAAGCATTATTTATTTGGAGTGCTCCTTCGATTCCGTGAAGGTCCCATCTGTGTGTGTGGTGACATCAAGGAGATGTTTCACCAAGTGAAAATTCGAAAGGAAGATCAAGATGCGCAGCGAATTTTATGGCGTGACGGAGATAGTACCAGAACACTAGATACTTACGTCATGCAGGTTATGACGTTCGGAGCAACTTGCTCACCGGCATGTGCGCAGGTAGTGAAAAATCGCAATGAGGAAGCGAATAGTGAAATGTACACGTTAGCACTTGAACCAATTCGCAACCAACATTACGTGGATGATTACCTCGATAGTTTCTTTTCCATGGAAAAGGCGATCAAAACGGTGACTGAGGTGATTCAGGTTCACGAAAACGGTCATTCCGAATTCTATATCAGAAATTTCATCTCAAATAAGCGAGAGCTGATGGAAGCTATTCCTCAAGAACGACATCAAGTGAAGTCTGTTGTCGATATAAAGGAATAAGACTCGGGTGTCGAGAAGATCCTGATGGTCCAGTGGAACACACAATTGGATTACTCGGATACAAGGTAGATCTTGGACGGATAAATCTGGAAAAGAACCCAACCAAAAGAGAAGCTTTGAGAATCGTAATGAGTGCATATGATCCACTTGGCCTCATTAGTCACATAACCATCCAGGGACGTATTTTAATGCAATCTATAAACGCCGCAACAAATGATTGGGATACGGAGATCCCTGATAGTTTGCATGAAAAATGGAACGAATGGTTCAAAATGATCACCAGCGCTAAAGATTTAGCTATCCCAAGACCAATTGTTGCTTCAATTATGAATCCAGTTGAAATCCACACGTTTGTAGACGCTTCACAGGAAGCATTTGCTGCAGCCGTATATGCAAGAAGCAATTTCAATGGGTGCTTTGTCTTACGACTAGTTTCAGCTAAGTCTAGAGTGGCTCCAACGAAGGCTTTGTTAATACCAAAACTCGAGCTACAAGCAGCAGTTTTAGGAGCCAGATTGACTGCTAGTTTAATTAAAGAGCTTCGATTAAAGATTAGTCAGACAATATTCTGGAGTGATTCGAAAACTGTTCTTGCATGGAATAACAGCGAACATCGAAAGTATAACGTTTTCGTATCGCATCGTATAAGCGAAATATTGGGCACAACCAGTGCCAACCAATGGAGATGGGTATCCACAAAGGATAATCCAGCCGATATTGCCACGAAAATCACCAGCAATTCGTGGACATGGACAATGGCCCGCAGTTTTTACATGGGCATGAACGCGACTGGCCTAGAGTACATGAGGAGACTGAGGAACAGAACATCGTTACCGTACACAATGAAACAATTGCTCCAGAATACTATTTTTCATCGTGGGACAAATTGCTGAAGCACCAAACAGTTATGAAAAAAATACGTCGATTCCTTGAAGAACCGGAGCATTTTTTCTCGAACCATATCGTACAAGTACAAACGGCTAAACTCTCATTATTACGAAAAGCTCAGTGGGAAGGATTTCCTGAAGAGATGGAAGCTCACGCAAAAAGAAAGGAGATTTTGAACAAGAGCAGCATTCGAACACTAGTACCATTCCAAGACAAAAAAGGAATATTGAGATGGTCGTCTAGAAAATGCATCATGCTTGCCATACAGCGCGCGTGTATCAATTATTTTACCCCAAAAGTCTCGTGTAGTGAAACTTCTCGTTCGAGACTACTACGAGAAGTATATGCACCAGTCGGATAATGTTGTAATCGGAGTTTTACGACAAAACTATTGGATTATCAATCTACGAACAGTTTTAAAAATGTGAAAAGTTGCTGCCAAAGATGTATTTTGAACACCGCTGCTCCTAAAGCACCTCTCATGGCACCGCTACCAACATTTAGAACGCATCCACATAATCCTCCATTTCTACATACAGGAGTAGATTACTTTGGCCCTCTAGATGTGACCGTTAAGCGCTCTACTGAGAAACGGTGGGGAGCGATATTTACCTATACAGGGTTTTCAATGATATTATTGACGTGTTCAGCGAGTTGTTGATTCGTTCGGGCATATAATTGACACTTTCAGCGAGATATTGAATTGTTCGGAAGCAGGCGTTGACATGTTCAGCGATTCTGTAGTGCTGTCATTTGTTTTGTTTAACCACTCTGCCGCAGGGTTCTATTTTTCATAATCAAAAGTCCTAAAAGTATCTAATAATCATTCCCCAAGCTGTTTAATACATAAATTAGTTAAAACAAACATATTTTTACAAAAACCGTTTGTTTACCTTCTGATGAGAATGATCCAAGCTGCAGTCCAAGGGGTACGAAAGTGACAGCTCTATAGTATCGCCGAACTTGTCAACGCCTGCTTCCGAACAATTCAATATCTCGCTGAAAGTGTCAATTATATGCCCGAACGAATCAACAACTCGCTGAACACGTCAATAATATCATTGAAAACCCTGTATGAGCACAAGAGCTGTACTCCTGGAATTAGAAGAGAAACTGGACACCGATAGTTTCATGGTGTGTTTAAATAATTTCCTTCATCGCCGCGGAAAGATAACACATCTGTACAGTGACAACGGTACAAGTTTATTGGTGCAGAAAAAGAATGGAAGAAAATTGTCGAAAACATCGATCAGAGAATGGGACGTGAGGCTGCACTAAAATTTAAAAAAGAATGGAATTTCAACCCGCCTGCAGCACCGCACTTCGGAGGTTCCTGGGAACGGCTGATTCAGAACGTAAAGAAAGCATTGCGAAAGTTGGTTACTGAATGGAAGACGCGGCACCCAACATCAGAAACATTAAGATCGACTTCAATTCAGATCGAATACATTCTAAATTCGTGACCTCTAACACATTTGCCGCTAACATCAGAAGAAGAGGTTCCTACACCATTCCACTTCTTAATACAATTCCTTGTAGAGTGGTAGAGGTAGAGGTGTAGATTCCTTACCAGCACCTACTGAAACATCGCAAGTGGATCGACAACAATTTCAAATATTAGCGCAGCACAATGCCAAAATATTCTGGGATCGCTGGAAAAAGGAATACCTGCCCACTTTGATCAAACGGAATAAGTGGACGTGCAAGGTAGAACCCATCAAGATTAATGATATAGTGATCATCACGAATGATAACGCTCCATCGGGACAATGGCTTAAAGGAAGAGTAGTAGAGACTGCAACGGCACCAGATAGATAAGTTAGATCAGTGTCGGTCAAAACAGTCCAAGGTGTAACAAAACGACTAGTAGTGAAGGTTGCAGTCATAGACATAAAGCAGAAGGAACATTTGCTGGTTGTGAAGAAGCCTCTGCCATCACCAACAAAAAGAACAGTGTTATCTGAAGAAAACATGCCGAAAGTCCCGCCAAAAAAACGTACGATAGCTCCATGCAATTGGGCTCCGAAACTTCTGTAACAGTTGAAAAAAGAAGAATATGTATAAATCGTGGCGAATATGGCATAATGCATTGGGATGAATTATGGTGGGAAGAATGTTACACAAGCGATTCTAAATTTATTTTTTCACCGATCTGATCCTAGTAACCATTGTTTATCCTTCCACATCAAAATAAGAAGTCTCTGGAAACACGAACTACCCAGTCCAAACAGATATTCGGGTAAACGTGTAAGGACAAATTTAGTAGAAAAGTATGCCATACTTTCAATAAAGACAGATTCAAACGAAGAAGCTCTTGGAGTTAAGAGGTTTAATTCCAATATCCGAAATAGGACAGAGCCCCTGGTTTTCCGAGCCAAACATCCCTTTCGTCTACATAGGCTTCCCAACCTTTGGATTAGAAGCAACTAGCAGGATTCTGTCCACAATTGCTGTTTGTTTCTCCTCCGCTACGACCCTGCAACTCTTGCTGAGGGCCAAACCTTCGCGTGGCCTGCCGGAGAAGCTCGGTCTGTAACAACGACCATTAATTTTTTTTTCATTAGAAGTCGGTTTCGTGAAATGATGGTTTCAAAAATAAAAAAAAACTTACGAAAAAAAACGATTATACGAAGATGTGAAATAGTATTCTGGACAATTGATACATTCACTGTTTTTATCGATCTCCTCTGGATTTTTCGCAAATCGCGATAACGACTGTCCATATAGTTATGATAGGCGATGTAGCATAATAATACATTCAATTTGGGTCTACGTAGTATTTGGCCAGCGTAGATGAGTCAAAAGCCTGATAGACGAATACTTTTTCCGCACCCGTCAAACGAGTCAATTGTTTAGTTAAATACGTGTTTTAGTAGCTATTGCAGTATTTTAATGCATATTTTGGCCATACGTGTGTCTTGATGATCCCTTTATCAAACCTCATCATTACTTTTACCGACCCATGCCTATTGTGGCTGTATTTCGCCATTTCTGTAAAATATTCAGCTAGACGAATACACGGACTCACTATAAAATGACTATACCTCTTTCAACCACCAAATTGTGAAGGTGCTTTAGCTCTGTTAGAAGGTTGTGGACCCAGAATAACCCAGCGTGACCCAAGCCTAGAGGATTCATTAAGCCATTCGAATCATCACGATGGGAGACGACGAGAAGTTCCCTAAAATCAAGCCTATCAACAGAACGGGGTTCAAAAATAGGAAGGATATTGGTTTCAGGAAGAACAGTTAGAAATCGCAAACAGTGTCGAGAAGGAAGCGAAAGAGGAAGACTTCCGGAAAATCTTGTATGAAAATAAGGTGGATGTAAAGAAGCAGAAAAAGGTGCAGAAGGCGTTCCGAAAGAAACATCGTTTGGTCCTGATCGGAGCTGTCGCTGATAGTCACCGTGAGTACATGAAGGACAAGAGGGATCCGAAGAAAATTTGGGATGGACTACATGGAGTTTTTTAACTTGACTTGAAAAACTTGACTAGCCGGTTCATGCTAAAGCAAAAACTTTTGGGGATGAAGTATGACGAATCTTCATGTCAGGAATACCACTTTCTTCGTTTCGACCAGCTGATTCGGGAACTCAAGTCGACCGGGGCGAAAATGGACGAGGAGGACATGTGAGTCACCATGCTGACCATGTCGGTGACCATAAAAACTGACCTTAAAGTTCGTGAAAAGCAAGTTCGAGTGAAAAGGAGTTCGAGCAATCAGAATTCAGGAGAAGTTGCTTTTGCTGGTAAGATCAGATGAAAATTCCGTCTGAAGTGTTTCAGCTGTGGTGGAATCGGCCACAAGAGAGGTGATTTTCCTTGGGAGATGAGTATGCAACGGATTTACCATTGTCACGCGTAAAGATAATTGGGATGAGCGAAAAATACACTGACTCACAAGTAGATCTTTTAAAATCTCAAAATGAGGGAATACCCTGGAAACAGGTCAAGGTCATAGGAATGTTTGAAAATAAAATTTACAAGTACCAAAAATATAATGCGGTCTTGGAAATTGATTATGAGTCTGACCTATGTCTGGCAAAATTAGGAAAAATAAATGTGGGATTTGATAGGTGTAAAATTTCGAAGTCCGTGCATGTTATGGGGTGTTATGGTTGTGGTCAATTTAATCACAAGAGCACCGAGTGCAAGAATAAGCAAGCTTGTTCAAAATGTGATGATGAACACAAAACGTCTGAATGTACTTCATCTTCTTTGAAATGTGTGAATTGCGTGTTAGCAAACTCTGTTAGAAACCTTAAACTAGATGTAAGACATGCGGCGAATGATTATAATTGTCCGATGTTTAAAAAACAGATAGAAAGGCGTATGCAACTTTCTCAATAGCAGGTAGGGGAGGAGTTAGGACGGTTCAGAGAGATTTTATATTTCAATGTAGCCGGTCTTTCGTCCAACTACGCCATGTTTCGTGAGACAGTGTAGAGAAAGTTCAACCGTTGCTGGTCTTAATCTCTGAAACTCATGTGATTGAGGAAGAAGCATTTCAGCAGTTTCATATTAATGGTTATAGGGTTGTGTCGTGTTTGTCCCACTCACGTCATACAGGAGGTGTAGCTGTTTATGCCAGGAGCGAAATTGTCCTAAAGGTGATTTTTAATGAATCATTGGAAGGTAATTGGTTTCTTGGTGTTAGAGTTTCTAAGGGAATGACAGCAGGCAATTACGGGATATTGTATCATTCGCCAAGTGCAAGTGACTCAAGGTTTGTTGACATTTTGGAAGAATGGTTAGATAGGTTCTTGAATTTTAGCAAACTTAACATTATCGTCGGTGATTTCAATATTGACTGGTTAAATGTTGAAAAATCTGCGAAGTTGAAAAGCTTAATGGATTCAGTAAACATGAAACAAAAAGTTAACGAATTCACACGAATTGCTAGGCAGAGCAGAACATTGATCGATCAGGTTTACAGTAGCACAGACTCAATCAAGGCCACTACTGATCCTTTATTAAAAATATCGGATCATGGAACACTTGTTTTGAATATAAACGTGAAACGTGGTGAAACGATTCAACGAAAATTTAAATGCTGGAATAGGTACTCGAAATTTGCTCTTTGCAATCATGTGTCACAAGGTTTAAGGCAAGAAGCGCCGAGTTTCAACGAAGCTGCAGACTTGTTATGGAACACATTGAAAAAAGCTATGGGCACCTTGGTTGAAGAGAAGACAATCTTGTCAAGAGAGACTAGTAGGTGGTATACTTTGGAACTTAGCCGTGCGAAACGGAAAAGAGACGAAGCATACCAACATTTTATTAGATCAAACTCAGGCTACGATTGGACTGAATACACTAGACTAAGGAATACATACAGCAGGAATCTCAAAACTACTCGTAGAAATTACTTTAGTGGTGAGATATCTAAGCATAAAGGAAATAGCAAGGAGTTGTGGAAAGTGCTTAAAAGTTTACTAAGGCCAGAGGAATCACGCGTCTCTGTTGTAAAATTTGATGGGTTGGTAGAATCGGAAGATTCAATAATATGCCAGAAATTCAATTTGTTTTTTGTAAACAGTGTTTTAGATATAAATCAAAACATTGCTGATGCCAGAGCGCCTGATTCTTTGTTTTGTAATGATGCTCCAAGGAAACCAATTCAAATTTCAGAAAATAACAAAAGAGAAATTAAAAACTATTTGTTTCAGCATGTCCAAAACAGCGGGCCAAGGGAACGTTAACTGTAATACTATTCAGGATTGCTTCCATGTGGTAGGAGAGTCTCTTCTTATAGTGATCTATCAGTCGCTGGAGGAGGGTTTTTTTCCGGAGACTTGGAAGGAATCATTGGTAATACCTATTCCTAAAGTGAGCGGAGCTGCCAGTGCGGAAGAGTTTCGTCCCATCAATATGTTGCATGTACTCGAATTGGTGGGTAAGGAGCAATTGGTCCAGTTTCTAACTCAAAATGACCTGTTGATTAGTAAACAATCAGGATAGAGACATGGCCACTCTTGTGAAACTGCTTTAAATCTTGTACTCGCGAAGGTGGAAGGTGTTGATGGATCGAAAGGAATCGATAGTTGCCGTTTTCTTGGATCTAAAACGAGCATTTGAAACTATATCAAGACCTTTATAGCTGCAGACCTTAAGGCGTTTTGGTATTGTGGGGAAAGAGCTCAATTGGTTCGAAAATTATTGAAAAGACAGAACTCAGAGAACAGCTTTTGGAAACTCTATATCAGAGCCTATAGAAAATACCCTTGGAATTCCGCAAGGAAGTGTTTTTGGACCAATTTTGTTCATAATGTATATCAATGACATAAAACAGGTTTTGAAATTTTGTGAGATCAATCTTTTTTGCCGATGATACTGTTTTGTTTATCTCGCACAAAGACATCAAGCAAGCAGAGTCTCTGATTAATTTCGATTTAAACGCTCTGGATGGTTGGCTTAGGTACAAAAAGCTAGCATTAAACGTTAAGAAGACTAGTTACATGGTAATGACTGCTGGTGTATTAGACAGTCCCCCATCCATCGTGATAAATAAGGAACCAATCGAAAGAGTTAGTCAGGTTAAATATCTGGGGGTTATTTTAGACGACAGATTGAAGTTCAACGCTCACATAGACTGGGTCATCGCTAAAGTGGCATCAAAGTGTGGGGTTATTAGTAGGCTGGCAAAAGATCTCGATTTTTTTGGGATAGTCAACCTCTATAAGTCACTGATTTCACCACATTTTGATTTTTGCTCGTCAATTCTGTTTCTTGGCAATAAGGGACAAATTAAAAGGCTTCAGAGATTGCAAAATCGTATTATGCGGTTAGCTTTAGGGTGTGGCCGACGTACGTCGTCTTTTGTTATGCTAGATATTCTTCAGTGGATGTCTGTAGAGCAGAGGATTGTGTATCAAACCATGACCTTTATATTTTAACTTTTGGGGGGCCTTTTGCCAGGGTATTTAGGGGAACGCATTGTTCGAGGATCTGATGTTCATCGGCACTGTACACGCAGAGCAAATGAGCCGAGGGCTCCCAACTTAATTTCACATGGTGCCAGAAACTCTTTGTTTTTCAAGGGGATTCAATTATACAACAGATTACCCGGAGAAATCAAGAATACGAGTAACTTGCCAGACTTCAAACGTAGGTGTACGGCATATGTTAAACAAACTGTGTAATGTCATATTTGTGTAGAAGTCCTATGTGACTATGTTATGTACAACTGCACTTATCATCATGAGCTTAAGATGATGATGATAAGATTTTTCTTGATATATGAAAACAAATTAGAAAAAAATATAAAAGAAAGAGACAACATAAGTTTGAGACACGCGCGCGTACAAGTGGACAATCGGATTTAGTTTGGGAGAGTTTGCTGTCTGCATGTCTGGGAGGTCACAGCGAGATTCACTCATTGATGATTGTAAGTGGCCAATTCCAGATACATTAGGTTCTCCTGCATCGGAAGGTAGTGCCCTGGTGCCATCGTTGGTACCAGCGAAACTGGCCATATGCATGTTGCAGTGTGTCCTGATAATTTCCAATACATTAGGTTCTGCTGCTTCGGAAGGTAGTGCCCTTGGGCCGGTGTGGCACCAGTGGAACTGGCCATATGCATGTCGCAGTTATGTCCTGATGTGTTCGATGGAGTTGACCCGTTTTTTCTTGATGAAACTACGTCGATCGTCTTGGGTGTGTGTATGACTTTGTGGATTCTTTTGAATGACGTCCGATGCCACCACTTGATCGTAAATTTTTATTTTATTCAAAAACTACCTTAGAGTAATATTATCGTAAAGATACTTCCGTCCTTCTCTATCCTGTATTGGGGTAAGAGATGGGACTTATCATCATCATTTATAAGTTCGAACTTCGTCAAGGTGTCGTTGCTACCGGTAAGCAAGTTGGGCAGTTGTATGCAATGAACTTTCATTACCGTGCAACCCCAAATGCCGCTATGATAACGGGAAAGATTTCCATGGAGCTGCAGCTGTGGCATCAACGTTACGGTCACATTGGAAATGGAAATCTGATGACGTTCATCGACAAGAAAATGGTGGATAGATTGAATCTAGAAGGCAATGAAAATTATGGAAAAATCGATTATTTTGAGACGTACGAAGCTATGGCTGCTGGACATTTCCACAGCTGTGTCATGGCAACCAAAGTCTATATAATGCACAAATATAGAAATGCAAAACTGGCCCTAAAAAATGTTTGGTTGTGTGGAATCGTTTGTGAACACAAGAAAATGAAATCTTTATGTCAATGACGTGGCATCAGGCTCTAGATCAAAGTGTTTGTAGACCAGGTGGTCTCGTCCCATACAAATTGACGATTAAGGGAACGGTCAGAACCTCGCTGAATGCGATTTTGCCGCAAGCTTTTGTATGGGATTTGTCGTTAATGACAGCACTTGCGAATCCACCGCATACGGCGATGCGGCATAATCAAAATTATTTGATATTGCCGCATCGCCGCATGCGGTTTTATTTCAGATGTCAAATGTCTAAAATCATATCAAATAATGATTAGGGTAAACGTACCTATAGTGGTGCTAGTACCAATAACGGTGGTATTTCACTAAAATGCGTCTCATACGATAAATTAACAGTAGTTAAGTTATCTACGTTAGTGTGAAATGTTCTTTAGCCTTTTACAAAGGATTTAAAAATGAAATGGGGCCATTCTGTTTCTTAGTGATCGAAAAATACATTATTTTGTAAAAGGTATCAACATTTTTCCAAAATCCTTAGGATTTCATAACGATACTCATATTTTTGTTAACGTTCTAAATGACCACATGACAACGCAATTATTAGTTTTTTAACATAAATGTTATCAAATGATATTGTTTCATTCAAAGTCATTGGCTTTTGACCATATTTACGTATTTTTAAGAGTTTTTTACAATAGTGCCATTATAGGTACACCAAACAGACATGTTCCTATAGTGGTCCTAGTTATAAAATCAATAAAAACAGGTCGTTTTAGATTTTTTTCGAGAATATTTTGAACATTTCGTACTGTTTTCACTAAAATAAGCAACAAAAATGAGTTTTCTGTAAGTAATTTACCAAACAAAGGCCAAAATTCGCTTATTTGGCTGAGTGAAAAATCGACTTCAAATCAAGCAATCTCTTCTGGGTTTGAGTTGACGACAGGTGTTATTCAGTACTTTAGTCAATGTTTTCATCAACCAAATTCATACATTTTTTACGATCAAATTACGAAAGAAATCATTATTATCGCAGTAATCCTTGCTATTCACACAAAAACAGCTTCAAAACTAAGTTATATTGATATTATACACTGTTTTTAAGGCATCTTTGTTTACCACCATTAAAGGAACACAATACGACGACTATAGGAACCATACCACCATTATAGGTACAACGAAGCAATCACAAAAATATGTATTTTTCCGTAAATTTGATGTGTTTCATGGTAAAAATGGTTGTGAGTGCGAAGATAAAACATATTCCAACTGTCATGTTTTAAAATATTCAGAAATTATACTTCCTGACACTTTAAATCCATTAAAATACATCTGTACCACCACAAATTGCACCACTATTGGTACTTTAACCCTATCTTTAAAAAGAAATAACAAAATATCATAATAATACCTTGAAAAGCTAGAAATATGAGAAAACTCATTTCTTGCCGCATGCGGCGAGGTTCTGACCGTTCCCTAATTTCGAAAACAAAAAAGCTCATTTTGACAGAATGTGTGAAATCAATTTCCATATGAACGGTTCGCTCTGTTCTTAGCAACACATACGTAGTACACATTTTGTGGTAGGTTCGTCGCGCACTTTTGTTTACCAGAACCGTGTGCGGTAAGCTGATGCGCGGAATGCAGAAGAAGAGTGCAGAACGAAGGGGGGTATCGAACGAGAACGTACCGTAGGTTAGTTCAATTGTGATTGTGTCGTATCGTTCGCTTGCTACGTTAGGATGGTCGAGTTACGCTTACACTTTACTTTACGCAACGGGTCGGATTCCAGGCGGCGTTAAAAACACTGCGGGAGTATTAACCGATTAATGTGCAAACTTGCACTTTTGTTGAAGATGAGGTATTGCTGATCGGTCAATCGACTGAACAGCTGATAACCAAACGAATGGTTACCGAATTGAGCAGAGCTTACGGCGGAATCTGCAAATGGGTGAGATACACCAGAACACGAGTGATCTACGTGTCTGTAAATTGTGAACTGAAGTCGCCATCAGTTTAAGCTTTATTTATAACCACTTATTTTCTATGATGACACACTTTGTCATCCATAAATTGTTATATATTTATATTTAAAACTAACCTACTTTCTTCTGATCATCTGTCGAGCTTCCTGTTATTTTTTTGTGAATAAAGACGATCGAACGTTATTGTTTATTGATGGGTGTTCTTTCTGGGTTGCCCTGCGCAATTTGGTTTTGCAACTGCGTTATGATTTGCGAAACGTTGCGATGCGCTTCCTGCTTGACGGTTTTATATTTCGTAAGTGTTAATGTTCTTATTGAGGCTGGTGATTTTTTGCCGAAGTTGACCTACTGGTAGTTATAAGTTTTGCAAGTTCTCGAAAAGCTGATATCTATTTACGACATTGATTTGGATTGTTATGATTACTTTGTTTGAGTTGGATGTGACCTACTTTTAGCAGTAAATCTGCTACAATTGGTCTCCTCATGAACGGTATTATTTTAATACAAAAATAGATATTTATTCTTTCAGATTTCCTTATGCTCACAATAAGAGATATGGTACGTGTTTTTGAAGGTATTTTATTGGAAAGAACGAAGAGTTTAAGAGTGTTTGTGTATTCGGAATGTCGCCAGAAAGCTTGTTTGGGGAAAAGTTTTCCCACATTCTGTCAAAAAAGGACGTTCAAATATTTTCATAAAGCAGTCTTTGAGACTACCGGGTCTTCATACACTTTATTCTAGATGATGGTTCCGTATAGTGATGGGTAAAGTTAGCAAAAGTCGGAAGTCGACTCCGATCCGACATATTTTGGAATCGACTCCGGAAAGTAGGTCCGCCCTGCATTATCCGAAGTCTTTCGGAATCATCCAGAATCGCTCAGAAATGCGATTTTTGTTGGCTACACTTCTAATGGATATCGCGTTTGAAATGAAAAGAACATGTTCGTTGCAAGAAATGTTGTTTTCAACGAATGCATAAACAGATACGTTTTTTTATCAGATAATATACGAGATGTACCTCACTGTCATGCACTGTCAGGCGACCTCACTGTCATGCAGCGTATCAAGCTCGCTAGGCTCCAGTGGGCTGGCCATGTTGAATGCATGGATTCGGACGATCCAGCCCGTGAAGTCGTTTTAGGCGGTCCACAAGGACAGAGAAGGCGTGGAAGACGTAAATTGTGGAGGTAAGATGGCGTGGTGGCGTCTGCCATTAAAGCTTGAATAACGGATTGGCAGACGGCGCGAAACCGTGAGCGTTTTCGGACACTGCTGAGGCAGGCCAAAACCGTAAAGCAGTTGTAGCGATCTAAGCAGTCGGATGCGAGTCTATAGGAATCGATTCCGACACAGGGGTGCAGCTTGAGCTTAAGGTAGGAATCGAAATCAAATTCGACCCATGGTACGGGACAGTCGGTTCAATGAAGCATAAATGGCATCGACCTGTTGGTGCAGTGAGTTCAGGTCGGACCTACTTTGGCTCAACCGGATCTCGAAGTCGCTTATGTTTTATTGTACCTAGCGGAATTTGGGGCAAGTGTGCCATACGGGGCAAGAGTGCCACCAAGCATTTTTCCTTAAAAACTTTAGTTTAATGATCAATTGTGTATACAGTTGGTTGCTTTCCAATGACTAGGTATTCTGAGCCTAATTTCATATAGACCAATCGATATTTCCCATTGTTTTAAACTGATTTATATTGAGTTTCAAAATTGAACAGAATATTATAATTTTTTAATCCAACCAAATAAGCTCTCAAAAATCATGCGAACAATCAACTGAGAAAATATTTACACCACCGTATAGCTGAGAAAACGTGAAATTTTTTGTGGGGTTAGTTGAAAAAAACTTTCTTTTTGTCACTGAAAAATTCCATTTCAAAAAAGTTACAATTTTTGGGGTAAAAGAGCCATCTCTATTTGGGGCAAGTGTGCCACTATCTTTCATAGGCACGAGCTGTCAAAAATGTAAACATTGTTGTAGCGTGCTGCGGAATGGTGCGCTATTGTGAGCGGATTCCACGCCAGAAAAACAGAACAGTAACAAACCATATTGTGGTACAGTTGGTGGTCAAAAAGGGTTCATTGGTGACTAAATACATGTAGGAATACATACACTAGTGGTACAAACGTAATAGTTTCCAATTATCTAAGAAATACGGTTATTTTAACCAGGTGGCCGTCTTGCCCCATACGAGTGGCACTCTTGCCCCATAGCCCAAAAAACAACGTCTTTTTGGACCCTTTTTAAAACGCTTCAAAAACTGTTTTGTTTGCACTTTTTTCGAGCGAAACTCATTTATAAGTGAGGAAATAGATGTAAAATGGTTATGAGATTTTAATCGGCTTTTGAAAAACACGTTTTAGTTAGTTATGACTTGAAATGCTTAAGGTGGCACACTTGCCCCAAGTTCCGCTACTGAATTTTTCGGGTCGATCCGAATGACTCTAGGTCGCTGGTAGAAGCTTCCGGAGATGTATGGTTGCCCTCGACGGACAGGCGAGCAACCCAGAGTCACAATGTTGCGCTACGCTGGCCGTCTCCACAACACTTACCCTTAATCCTCGAGTCTCCGACTTCATTAGAGGCTCCATTCTCCGCCTTGGGCTTCAGATGATAGGTCAAAAAAGTCTCTGTTAAGTTTGGACACTCCCGCAACAGGCAGACCACGCAGTAGTTGTAACGCCGGATGAAGAAAGTGGGCACATAGGCTACAGACAAGTGACAACATTGCATTCAACAATCGTTTCTTCTTCTACTTCATCTTCTTCTTTGTCACAATAACCGTTGCTGGTCAAGCATTAGTGGGTTATCTCTGCCACTACCACTAGTTGTCTTTTACTAGGGCTCGTCTTTCAGTGACATATTTTTTAACCATAGCTGGATAGTCCGTATGAGGAAAGGATTACGTATGATAACATCAACCTTGATTTAGGGCATTTCTTTGATATTCGATAATTTCCGCAGCTCAAAGCGTCGCGGATTTTTCCCCATACAAAGCGGAACGATCGAATATTTGTAGCATAGTTCATTTTGCTTGTGAGTGTCATGGTATACCAGTTTTCAAAAAGACCAGTAAAATGAACACCTTGGCGGTGAAATGAGTGTCAAATGACACCAAAATGACAGCCGGATCGATCGAATTTTTTCGATCGAAAAATTGTGCTGAGGCCGATTATTGACATGTTCAGCGCGCGATTGAGCATATAATTGACATTTTTGGTACGCTGCTGACATGTTCAGATGTATGTGTTGACATGTTCGGTGATGCTATTGGTAAGTTTTAAAGGAATCCAGTATTTCGAATCATATAAGGGACTAGCTCAATCACTTTGAAGAATGTTACAAATCGGTAGGGGAATGTTGCAAGCATACTGTGGAAGTTTGCAATGATATAGGGGACTGTTGCAACCGACTAGGGAAATGTTGCAATCGCACTGTGGAAATTTTCAAGCGGCTGGGGAATTTCTATACACTCTTAGGCTGCGCTCTGGCACCAATCGAACACGACATCCGACTCGAACAAACCCATATAATCATATGCAGGTGCACTGTCAGACACAAACAAACAAACAAACAAAGCAAACCTCGAGTCGAATATGTCAGTTGATTCTGTCTGTTATGTTCAATACCCACCTGTGCTGTGAGTACATTGGCTATCAAACGCTTCACAGCTACAGTAGATAGAATTCAATTCGGGACATTTTCAAGTTTATTTTTGTAGTTTGTATCTTTTTCTTCTTATAATTGCGTGCAAAACTGTTAACTCTTAACTCATGTTTTGGCATGGACGTTTGTTTACTTACTTACTTACTTATACGGCGCTACAACCGCTTTGCGGTCTTGGCCTGCCTCAGGAGTGTCCGAAACAACGTTTGTTTACATTTTCAAATATTAAATTTTAATGATTTTTATGTTATTATTGATGTGAATAACTAGTCAATTATCTGTTGAATCTTCCCCCTGCAGATAGATATTCATTTAAAGTATTAAAATGCTTCATTTTCGAGATTAAAAGATATACGTATTGCAGTACATCATGATAGGTCTGTAAGACATCAAACAGCTGACAGAGCACCTATCGAACAGAGTCGTGTTTGTTTGTCTCGCTCGATTGGTCCCAGAGCGCCGCCTTAGGCTCAACCCCGCAAATGTCAAATTGCGAAACTTCAAGGTGTCGTTTGTTTACTTGGCGTTGAAGCTGGCACAGAAACACTCCGACTAGTGAAAAAAGCGGTAATAAAAAACGCCATTTTTGAGTATAATTTCCACAATTCCTGTTTTTCTAATACTGGGGCCCTTTCCGTTTTAAGTTCGTAGGGTTAAATTTCAGCCTGTCAACTGTTTGCATTGTATAGCAGTTTTCGAGTAGCTATCTAAGTAGGTATAATATACAGGTGGGCTTATCCCAAGGTGTATGAATTTAGAAGGCTGATTTTTATCGCTTCTGTTTCTGAATGAGTATTTAACCCTGTCACTGGCAACCAAAAAAACATCATATTCCAGGCAACCGGGCTACGCGGGTAGCCAGCGACTTTGGAGGCTTATAACTTTTGACTGCGTAATCCAATATTGGTACAATTTTGCATCCACAGGTCACATTACATAAAAATCTGCTCCATCTGCTAGAGATAACATGTAAGCCGCTTTGAGCACAAAATGTTTTTCAAAATTATTATGCCCACTGTATTGTAACGGTTTTAATTCAAATCAAAACTCCTTTATCTTTTTTATCGCTCATAGAAAAATTCTGAAAAATTTATACAATACGTGTAACATACAGTTCTCAAAGCTTCTGGAGCCATTTTGCTGTGAAAATTTTGTAAAGTACAGAAAAAAATATTTTTCACATTTTGTAATTATTTTCAAAAAAAATCCTGCCAACTTTGAAAAGCTATAACTAAAAACGGTAGCGAGTTGAACCAATCTATTCACAGTTATAGAAACTGCATTAGTTTGTTTAATTTTCATCCGAATATTGCATCAATATTGGATTACGCATTCAAAAGTTATAAGCTTCCAAAGTTGCTGGCTACCCGGGTAGCCCGGTTGCCTGGAATAGGGGATTGAAAAATTTAATTCTAAAAAACAAGTTAATTATACTCAAAAAATTCTACGAAAAACTCCAGTGAAAGATGGCTGTGGATTACACACATATTCCAAATTTCAAGTCAATCGGATTCCTAGAATCAGATAAATGAGCAATCAAAATCGATTTGGCTACCCGTGTAGCCGGTTGCCTGGAATAGGGTTAAAGAGTGTTTTGTGTATTCGTCAAGCCTCCAGAAAACTTGTTTGAACAAAAGTTTTCACCCATCCTGCCAAAAAGTGATATTCAAATTTGGTTATAAAAACATGCTATGAGACCTCTTGCAGTACATACATTTTTATTCTGAATTCACCTTGGAATAAATGCAAACACTACCTTGATTTGCCATTTCTCGAGCAGGTACTCGAATCTAATTCTAGCTTTCAGGCTAGAATAATCTGGACTGAAAATTGCAGGCTAGTTTTATGTGTGGTTTTGTATGGAGTGTTTACATCATTTCTGCCTCCAACTGTCAAACTTCATACAAAAAGCTAACTAGAATCGTAAAGAGTCCTACTGTTTTACACCGTAGGTTCGCGGCTTTTTCACAACAACAGTAAAGATGAATGGATCACTCAATGAAGAGCTAAACTTAAGTGAAAGAATGAACAGCATTTTGTGCTCAAAGCGGCTTACATGTTATCTCTAGCAGATGGAGCAGATTTTTATGTAATGTGACCTGTGGATGCAAATCGTGTCCTTAAACTTCTAGTATTATACAGTAGGTGACCGCTAACTGGATGTGTTTTATTGGAGTTTTTTAACTGGAAGTTCGCTAACTGGAGTGATTCTAAATTAAAAACACATAAATGTTAAAACATAAAACATCCGTAATCTTACGAAGAGAAATTCATAGCAAATGTGCATTTTTCTCACAAATTAAACCTCTCAGTTAGCGGTGTACACTACTGTACACTACTATTTGTGTTTGAGAGAACATCCGGAAGAGCAACATCGTGTTTGTATAATAGAAATGCCAATAGGTTTGATCTTGATATGTAACTCAGAGTGATGGTAAAATGATTGTTGAACGCAACGTTGTTTTTGTCGTGCCAAATTAATCAACGTTTATACTAGATGCTCGGTTATGTTGCACCTGGACCAGCGTCCGTATGTGAAACCTTTCATGCGGCCCGTGACGGATTGTATCTCCTGCTAGCGAAATGTGATAGGATAACAACATGAGCTTTACCACATTTGTAATTTCCAGTACGTTGAACAAGTTCGTATTTTAATCTTGTTCCTTTGCACGCTTTTTTTCAATGTCACGGGCAGATTTTTTTACGTTTTTAGCTGTACCTAATGTTCTCGCTCACATACATTGATGCACAATACCCCATGTTCTCGCCCACTCCCATGCCTCTTGCCTCGCGAGGGATCTAAGATGGCGAGTTTTTATTGCTCCTCAGAGCCTCTCTTTTCCATGCGCACTCAGAACATCTTTATTTATCCATTTGTTTATTTGTTATGCTGCCCTCATTGCCGCTCAAGATTCGTAGAACGCCCATTCGGCTATGCTTTGCTCTCCTTGAACCTTCCCCAGAAATATAACACTAGCTAACAGGAAACCACGTCCGCCTCGATCTCTGCGGTCTCTTTTGCGACGTTCATAGGCATGAACGGAGCGCTTAAGCAAACGGTCCGTCCGCTTGCGGGATTACTCGACCGTCGTCACTTTCACTGCCGCTGACACTCTTCAGCTCCTAGTACACGCTTACGCTGTGGTAGCGCTGATCTCGCGATCGTGCCTCGGCACGCCTTTCTACATCTATCGGGGGTGGTGACAGGGTTTTGAAGGCGGGCTGTCCCGTTCTTCCACTCTGAGTTGGATCAGCTCATTGCGATATGTTGCATTTCGCTCGACGTACCGTGAGATGCGGGTAACCTCCTAAACTGGTTAGTTTATGGCCTCCCGCAGGCCACCTTGTAGTTGGAGCCCAACTACTGCTTATTCAATTGCTCGACTTGAGGTGATTGATCGTAACCTCACGCGATATGCTCTACGCCTACTTCCCTGGCAGCAATAATCTTCCTCCGTATGCTGCGCGGTGCCGTCTTCTAGGCCTTGAACCTCTTTTGGTTAGAAGACGCAATGCACAGTGCTCTTTCATCGCTCAAATGACTTAATCAACTTAAATGACTCAATCGACTCATCGCCTTTGTTGCATCGAGTCGATATCTATGCACCATCCCGAACACTTAGGTCTAGAGACACTCTACGGCCCGCTCATCCTCGTTCCAGCGCTGGTCGGTCTGACCCTATGTTCGGCATGTCGGCTGTTTTCAACACTGTTTCGGATTACTTCGACTTCGACATCTCAACTCAGTGCTTCAAGGAACGTCTCCGGCTTCTGCCGTGGCCGCAGTGAATTGCGATACAAATCTTATTTTTGTTGTGTATTTTTTTTTTTTGTACTGTTACTTATCTTAATTAGGCCATACGGCCCGTTGAAGATTAAACAATAAATAATACAGAGTTTACCTAGCCAAAGTCGTCAAAGCGTTATAGGTCGCCGGGCGACGTAAACCCTCAATTGAGCACTGTCATTTCTATTCGGGCCTTGTAAAGTATGAATCGGGCAAAGTGCAGAATGAATGCAGCCTACTCTATATTTTATGCTTTCTAGTTGTAACACAATACTTTTTAGCGACTAGTTTAACTGATCTATAAAAAAATTCACCATTTTTAAGTTAAATTACAAATAAAAATGATTCAAATTCCATATCTAATTATTTTTTTTTTAATTTTTATTCAAGTCCGTACAATGAAATTTGGTTTTATATTTTTTAAATAATATTATATAATTACGTATGCTAGCCCTGCATTCCGCGTAACCCTGTAACCGCATTCCACATCACCATTACCAACGACATCGGATTTGGATATCAACATTCGGGTTTGATCGGTATAATAAAGAGGTTATCTTAAACTCACTCCGCTCGACTTCCAATTACATGTTTGGTGGTTAAATTAGGTTACCATTTTAAAATAATACATACTAAGTTTAATAACATGAAAACTACGTTTTTTTAAACAACTTAACGGATCAAACACACCGGAGCTACCGATTTGACACCTTCAAGAGTAGGACACTTTAATTCTGTACTAACGCTTTGACGACGCCCGATTGGCTAGGTAAACCCTGTAAAAATATTAAAAACCAAAACAAACCGTGCCGCATCTGACGTGTGTTCTCGAAGACGACAATTGTGAAATTGAAATGGACAGTGTACCAAAAACGGCTTGACTTGTTTGTAAGTGGTAGACAATCGTGTTTTTCAAATCGAGGATTGCTAGTAGACTGTGGACAATTGGTTAGTTGGATGGAAAACCCTGTAACAGCTCCCCACTGCAGAATGGACATTTGGCGGAATGAAATTTATTCAATTCATTTAAAATGTTTCTCTTCAAGGACAACCAACGTGTGCTGCGTTTTTGTACGGTACACTTCGGAATATCTTTTTTTACGTACCTGTAGTAATATATAATTATCCCTGCATTTAAATCTATAGAAACGAGAACTAGCCGCCAGGAGCTTGGAATAGCTTCCATCTAAGTTGTGCATGAGTATATTTAAATATTTGTACTACCTTGTGAGTAAAAGTGGTGTAAATTAGCTATAGTTCTCCAATAAATAAGCAAAATCTATCCTGTTATTCAAAATTATAAGGTATTTACGCACAGCCTGGAAAATTACAGGACATTTTGAAAATTTATACACCAAATAAAAGAAAAAAACTTATAAAGTTTGTATAAAACTGTTCGAAAATCCTTTAAAACGCTATTTTACGTAGCTTCAGCTAGTGTTTTGGACGCGAACTACATATTAAATGTAATATACTATCATGATACTTGACTACAAACTATAAAAAACAACTATTTCTGTAAACATAATTTTATCCGGCAAATCCATGAAACGAACTGCATACTCTTTCCTACTTCACTACTTACTTTTGAGAGTGTAGTTTTAATTAAATAGATAATTTATTATTGCCGATAAAAATACTTCCACGTCAAATATTTTACGACACATTTGAGCTATTTTCTCAAACCCAGCACACACTTTTAATTTTGCTGAATACAGGATTTCGAATCATATAAGGGACTAGCTCAATCACTTTGAAGAATGTTACAAATCGGTAGGGGAATTTGCAAGCATGCTGTGAAAGCTTGCAATGATGTAAGGGACTGTTGCAACCGACTAGGGGAATGTTGCAATCACACTGTGGAAATTTTCAAGTGGCTGGGAAATTTCTATCCACTCTTATACGGAAGTCACACGAGGCGTAAACTCAAAAAGTTTACGCTTGATTTGTATGAGAGAGCGTAAACTTCCCGTCAAAAGATTATAGAGTTGTATGGCTGAAATCCAGTTTCCGCCTCGTATGACGTCTGGTTCGATTGATGCGAGAGCGCGGTGTAACTGTGCGCACACAATAACTGTGTGTGAAACACAACACCTATGTGGAACACAATAACTGTGCGGTAACACAGTAACTCTGCGATTACATAGTAACTGTGCGGCCGCACAGAGGCTGTGTGCGCGCACAAAAACTGTGCGGGAACACATCTACTGTGCGGCCACACATTAAGTGTGGTACCAAGCAGTGAAAAGTGCTACTTGACTCATGACTAACGCCCACAGCATTGAACTGTCAAAAATCAACATTTTCCGTGTAATTATTTTCGGCAGCATTAAAAGTGAATAATTATTTGTTTTTCGTGATTTTAAACTTCCAAGCGGGCTAAAATAAATTCTGCAACCATAAAATCATTCATAAAAACCATCCATCCAAATCCAATGGTAGTGGATCACGATTCGACCGTATGGGACGCGATTCGACCGTAGTGGAACGCGATTCTAGCGTAGTGGAAAGCGATTCAACTATAATGGCACGCGATTCAACCGTAGATGCACGCATTCGATCGTAGTGGGATGCGATTCAATGCAGGCGGTTTGCTATTCGATGCAAATGGCACGAGATTCGAACCTAGCTGGAAATAGGTGTAAGCTTTATGAACGATAAAATATGCAGCACACATTGCAAAATGACTCGAAAAACCCTGCAAGCGGCCACAAGGTGTTTGCGTAACAGTACTTTCACAGCAAAATGGATGTTATAGTTTTAAGAACTGTATTTTTTAAGTCCAACATAATTTTATTAGAAATTTTCTACAAGTAATTAAAAAGATAAAGGAGTTTTCATTTACCAGGGTAGTCCAGTTGCCTGAAAATTCTGAACAATAGATTTTTGAACTCGAAAATTCTACGAAAAATTTCAGAGAAAAACACACACATTCCACACACACATTCAAAATTTCAATTCAATCGGATTGCTAGAATCAGAGAAATAAATAATCAAAATCGATTTGGCTTCCCGGGTAGCTGGTTGCCTGGCCTTGAATAGGTTTAACACGTTCAGCTAGGCACTGATTTTCATTAACTTTTCGCTCCGCCAGCATCTAGAACGCAAGCAGTGAATTTTGATCCGAACATGCATGTAGAAAAATGAGTTTTGCTATAATTTCAAATCTACTTTGTTCATCAATCTTGTGGTGTGTGGGATGAGGTTTTTGTCAATTTTATAAGTTAGAATACCATTATTTTACCTTCACACTGCTGTTATTCATGCGATTAGAGCAGGGGTCTCCAAACTACATGTAAAGGTTAAATTAAATAGCCGTCTTTTCTGACTAATTAATCAAAATTTATTTGTTAACTTCTGAAAGGCGAAAATCAAGATTCAATTAAAAAAAAAAGCTGCGGAAATTTGATATATTTTGTTAGTATTTTCTTATTAAAACGAGATTTGAACTTCCACTCATTCTGAAGGTAGCGTCAAAATTTCCCTCAACAACAATGATCGTGAAGCAATGCGGCCCGCGAACTGAAAAGTTTGGAGGCCCCTGGATTAGAGTATAGTTCTTCGCAATGTTTTTTTGTTCCCTTAGCAAAGACCAATGCCAGGTCCCAGGGTCTGCCACTGGCATACGGGAAAGGGCTGAACGTGTTGTTTTAGCAAATCACCGAACATTTGCAAATAACAATTGGATAACAATGGAGCAAATTGTTCTGAATTGATACCTTAATTTAGAAAACCGCGTTTCTTTGAATGTGCTTAGCTCGGGAAAGGAATTTATAACAATCAAGAAGAGAACAAGAAACTTACCTTAATGTCAAGATACGGACCGAACGCATGCTCCACATATTATTTATAATAAGCACAGGCTTAATTACCCAGAGTACATAGAGGAAAGAAAAGGGAAAACGAAAATACGACACAAAATGTAATAAAAACTATTAATAAACTGTTATATTCATAATGTTGATATTAAAACATAGAGATTCATAGTTACTAATGTGCGTCTACTTACGTCATTAAATAAAACTGATCGATACATATAAGATCTGATATCAGAATAATAATTATTACTGTTGCGTCGAGTTTTCCTAAAAAAACAACAAACAATATAAATTATTTTAAACAAAACACACTAATTAATCACACGCAACATAATCCCCGCTCAGTAGCTACAAATCACGGAACACATACAATTCATTCGTTCTCACAGCGAAACCGTAGGAATTAATGCTTTACACAAATATGTCATAACAATGTCTTGGATTACACGACTTCAAAGACATTATTGCACAAATTCCAAAATTAATTGCTAGAGATAACCATAGAAGAAAATGGCGTATAATTGCGAGATGCTACTTTGACAGCTGCAACCGTGCTGCCAACTACACCATCAACACAAAAACCAAAGTTCGTAAAATATACAGGTGAGCTCATCCCAACCCACTGAACATTGCAAGGAAATCGCATGCAACTTTTGCACATCCTCAAAATAAATTCAAGCAGTTTGTGAGCTTGCATATTTCCATGCTCGAAAAACGGGGTTTTGACCTATTTCACCCCCCCCCCCGCCATGCTATTGACAAAGATTTGCGAGGGCCAAGAGGGCTCGCACGCCATACAAGTTCACAGCCTTAGAGCCCGCGCATTAAAGAGCTTGCGAGCCTAGGCAGTTTTTTCGCCCCTAGGTATAGCAGTTATAATTATAGCACCTCGAGAGCAGATATAAAAGTGCAAATTGTAGCATACTAAACACCTGCATTTTGACATTTTATTTTGCCAAATTCCACAATAGTTTAAATAATGATATTTTTGACGAATTAAACCACAAAAATAATAATTTATGAATCAAACGAAAAGATTATTTTTAAAAAAAATTAGATTTCGAGCAGATGATACTACCCGCTGCGCAAAGCGACGGAAGAAATCATGGAGTTCGGAGAATTTTATCATGCCTTCCTTTTCTCTCCAACGGCAAATTTGTCAAGCAGCTCGTCGAGCTACCCGTCCCTGGCTCCGCCTCATACCCCTCGCCGGAGCGCGCTGTCGAAGGTTTGGATGTGTTGGTGCATCAGACGGCCAATCGCTGTCAGCCGTCGTCCGTGCTTTTTCCCTCCATAGCGCCATCTCTTTCTCGCGTGTGGTCAATGCTCGGTCAGCTCGTCAATGAGCTGTTGTGGCGCCTTAAAATGACGTTAACAAACATTGCGGCGATGAAGTTGAATTTTCACAAATCAAACCAAAAAAGCGCAATGAGTTCAAACGCTGCAATGTAAAAATGACCAAGGAATCGCTAGCTCACGCTGGGGGGTTTTTCTGTGCAACGCGCAGAACCCTAATTCGCATTGACACGTTCAGCCCGGCGATGATTTTCATCAACATTCCGTTCCGCCGGCATCTAGAACGCAAGCTGATTGTGAAACCGGCATACTGGAAAGTCCACTGGCAGTCCCTGGGGCCTGCCATCGAACTGAACGTGCTAAGCATTAAGCATAACACTAAGCTGTTGATTTCGTTTGTTGTGGATTACATAGATATGCTAAGCATCCTGCGCATGGTTGTGAGTGTGCGTGTGTATGCAAAACTGTCGCCAAATGTAATTTCTTCCGGAATGTTATGATCCATCGGTCAAAGAAAGGAAGGTGTGCATGATAATGGCGGATTAGGGGAATCGGGGTCCCTAGGCGGAATGACGAGTTGAGGCCCCTGTCAATGGTAACTGATGACAGGGAGGAGGGGGTACTGGCACACAGCTGTTGGGAAATAGAACAGTATACTTATATTGCCGGCGGGGGAGGGGGGGGGGGTGGCCATAGGACCCCTACGATCATCGGTCACAGGCCCTAAAATTGTTGTCGCCATGAGGATGGGTGGGGGGAGGGAGGTGCATATGGTTCTCCTGCCACGGAGCCCCAATGACCATCTTTCCGGGGGCCCTTGTCGCTAACACTCTGTCCACTTGTAGACATACGGCATACTACAGACTAGAGAACTTCGGTCTAGTCCGCCTACCGTTAGATCCACCGCTGGTTCATGACGGGGTTTTTTTTTTACTGTGGATGTGCATCCTTCCCCCTGCCTGCTGCGTATGCACCGGGCAGGAGACAGTGTGGCAGTATGCAGGTTGCACACTGGATAGGAGCGGGCCCGCGGCACCGCCATCATTCCGCACATCTGCATGCCCGTCGTGGGTTCTAATCGCGTATGAACCGTCCGCCGTAGCAAGGGATTAGTCACCGGCTCCGGCTACGTGGTACTCAAGTCCTAAAAAGGCAGGCATGATCGCGTTGGCTATTACGCCAATAATAATAATAATAATAATAATAATAAAAATAATAATAATGATAATAATAATAATAATAATAATAATAATAATAATTATAATAATAAAAAGAACTTAGCATAGCAGTCCACACCCGGGTAAGAGTTTGTCTTGACTTTGTTGCTGCCGGGCTACCGCTGTGACGAGACAAATACACGGAATGCACTTGAACAAAGGACATGAACCTACCGATCCGAACCCATTCCAAGGCATTGCCGGTCAATCGGCGTCATGATAACTACTCCAAACCAACAAGCCACCAGATTCTGGACGGACAGGTGCAGCACCATACGCGCACCGTAATAAACAAATCCAGAATCCTCTTTTGTATGGATTCAATTCAAAATGTTGTTTCCACTTGCGTCCGCTAGCTGAATTAGAAATAAATGTGCAACAAATCACACGCACGTTTGCTTAAATCATGTGTCTTTTTAATACCCCCAACAGCAGAGCCGATCGCAAAGATGCCAATCCAATGGTTGTGTTGTCTCTCAGGTAGCGAGATCGAAAATGCATGGACTTTGTAGCCGCAGCGGATGAAAATGTACCCATCAGAATCAAATAGTTTTGGGGTTTCCAAACGCACGCACACACACAAACACACAAACACGCGCGCGCAAACTCACACACAAACACGCAAGCGCAAACTCACACACACGCACACACACACACACACACACACACACACACACACACACACACACACACGCACGTACGCGCGCCCGCGAGCATGAAAGCGCGCACGCCAGCACGCATCCACGAAAGCGCGCTCGCGAGCACGCACCCCCGAAGTCGCGCAAGCACGCACTTCCCCCCCCACCCCCCCACACTAAACCACCACCCACCGGCATGATCGATTACGGCTACCTTATCGGTAGAACGGTTGGTTCAGCTTTCTTGTAGCATCCTCAACCCTAGCGCCGGGCGGGGTGGGGGATCGCGACATGATAGAGTGAACGATCACTTTCCCCGCGCTGTGTGTGTGTGTGTGTGTGTGTGTGTGTGTGTGTGTGTGTGTGTGTGTGTGTGTGTGTGTGTGTGTGTCGTGGCCCGAAAACTCGAGACAGATTTAGGCATATTTTTAAAAAAATATTTTATTGCCACTATACACTGTGCTACATGATGCTTAGAAGGTCGTTGAAACATCAAACATGTTCAAATTAAAAAAATATTAGCTTAGTGTTAGACGTTCTCCTACGCTTGTTTTAAATAGGCTTCTTCACCCTCGATTGGCACGGGCATCGAATGGTCTCATCAGCAGCGGCACGAAATAAAATAAACCATCAATACACCGATAACACTTTGAATTCCCAATCCAGCTTCTCTCACAGCGTCTCAAGGTCACACACAAATAATGAATGCTAACACCCACCAATAACAATACACAACCGCAATGCACATATATGAACCAACGCATACACCACAACAACCAATCAGCTGGCGGCGGAAGGCACGGGCAGAAGCGCCGCAAGTACAAGTAAGGCAAGGCAGGGTGAGGGAGTGAGAAGAAGCGGACGAAAAAATCGGCGCCTTTATTTTTAAATTTTTTGACCGTTTTTTTTTTTTGCTCCGCCGCCATAAATAGTTCGTCCATTTCGCCAACAGATGGCGCTAAACTTGCTCGACCCAGCGCAGGAATCGCTGAAGTCCAGCGCGGGAGACCACCCGCTGCGCAAAGCGACGGAAGAAATCATGCCGTTCGGAGAATTTTATCATGCCATCTTTTTCCCTCCAACGGCAAATTTGTCAAGCAGCTCGTCGAGCTACCCGTCCCTGGCTCCGCCTCGTACCCCTCGCCGGAGCGCGCTGTTGAAGGTTTGGATGTGTTAGTGCGTCAGACGGCCAATCGCTGTCAGCCGTCGTCCGTGCTTTTTCCCTCCATAGCGCCATCTCTTTCTCGCGTGTGGTCAATGCTCGCGAGCTGTTGTGGCGCCTAAAAATGCCGTTAACAAACATTGCGGCGATGAAGTTGCATTTTCACAAATCAAACAAAAAAAGCGCAATAAGTTCAATTGCTGCAATGTAAAAATGACTAAGGAATCGCTAGCTAACGCTGGAGGGTTTGCTGTGAAACGCGCTGAATCCTAATTCGCATTAACACGTTCATCCCGGCGCTGATTTTCATCAACTTTCCTTTCCACCAGCACCTAGAACGCAGGCTGGAAAGTTCACTGGCAGGCAGTGGGGCCTGCCATCGATCTGAACGAGTTAAGCATTAAGCATAACTTTGTTACACTAAGCTTTTGCTTTCGTATGTTGTAGATTACACAGATATGCTGAGCCGTCTGCGCAAGGGTATGAGCGTGCGTGTGTGTGCAAAACTGTCGCCAAATGTGTTTTTTCCGAAATGTTATGATCCTTCGGTCAAAGAAAGGAAGGTGTTCATGAAAGGCGGAAAGACGAATTGAGGCCCCTGTCAATGGTAACTGATGACAGGGAGGAGGGGGTACTGGCACACAGCTGTTGGGAGATTGAACTGTATACTTAAATTGCCGGCGGGAAGGCCATGGGACCCCTACGATCATCGGTCACAGGCCCTAAAATTGTAGCCGCCATGGGGGGAGGGGAGGTGCAAATGGTTTTCTCCAGCCACGGAGCCCTAACGACCATCTTTCCGGGGGCCCTTGTTACTAATAATCTGTCCACTTGTAGACATACGGCATACTATAGACTAGAGATCTTCGGCGACCGCCTAGTCCGCCTATCGTTAGGTCTGCCGCTGGTACATGGCCGTGTTTTTTATCGTGGGGGTGCATCCTTCCCCCTGCCTGCTGCGTATGCATCGAGCAGGAGACAGTGTGGCAGTATGCAAGTTGCACGCTGGATAGGAGCGGTCTCGCGGCACCGCCATCATTCCGCACATCTGCATGCCCGTCGTGGGTTCTAACCGCGTATGAACCGTCCGCCGTAGCAAGGGGTGACTATCAGGCTACGCGGTACTCAAGTCCTGAAAAGGCCGGCATGATCACGGCATTACGCCAATAATAATAATAATTATAATAAGAAGAAGAAGAAGAACTTAGCATAGCAGTCCACACTCGGAGAAGGTTTTTGTTTTGACGCGTGCGAGTTCCTGTGGCGCGACAAATGCACGGAATGCACTTGAACAAAGGACATGAACCTACCGATCCGAACCCATTCCAAGGCAATGCCGGTCAATCGGCGTCATGATACCGACTCTAAGCCAACAAGCCACCAGATTCTGGACGGACAGGTGCAGCACCATACGCGCACCGTAATAAACAAATCCAGAATCCTCTTTTGTATGGATTCAATTCAAAATGTTGTTTCCACTTGCGTGCGCTAGCTGAATTAGAAATAAATGTGCAACATATCACACGCACGTTTGCTTAGATCGTGTGTCTTTTTAACCACCAACAGCAGAGCCGATCGCAAAGATGCCAATGCCAATGGTTGTGTTGTCTCTCAGGTAGCGAGATCGAAAATGCATGGACTTTGTAGTCGTAGCTGATGAAAATGTACGCATCAGAATCAAATAGTTTTGGGGTTTCCACACGCACGCACACACACACACACACACACACACACACACACACACACACACACACACACACACACACACACACACACACACACACACACACACACACACACACACACACACACACACACACACACACACACACACACACACACACACACACACACGCACGCACGTGAGCACACACGCACGCGCACACACACATGCACGCACACATACACACATGCACGCATACACACACACACACGCACACATGCACACATGCACGTACACGTGCACGCGGGCACGCACTAGCGAAAGCGCGAACGCAAGCACGCACCCACGAAAGCGCGAACGCAAGCACGCACTCCCCCCCCCCCCCAGACCACCCACCCCCCACCCTCCTGCACGAGCGAATACGGCTACCGTATCGGTAGAACGGCTGGTTCAGCTTTCTTGTATCGCATCCTCATTCAAAGCGCCGGGCGAGGTGGGGGATCGCGACATGATAGAGTGAACGGTCACTTTCCCCGCGCTGTGTGCGTGTGTGTGTCAAGACCCGAAAACTCGTGACAAATTTCGGCACATTTAAAAAAAGTTATTTTTTTCCATTATACACTGTGCTACATGATGCTTAGAAGGTCGTGGAAGCATCAAACATGTTCAAATTAAAAAAATATTAGATTAGTGTTAGACGTTCTCCTACGCTTGTTTTAAATAGGCTTCTTCACCCTCGATTGCCGCGGGCATCAAATGGTCTCATCAGCAGCGGCACGAAATAAAATAAACCATCAATACACCGATAACACTTTGAATTCCCAATCCAGCTTCTCT
Source organism: Anopheles merus (assembly GCF_017562075.2). Taxonomy (NCBI): domain Eukaryota; kingdom Metazoa; phylum Arthropoda; class Insecta; order Diptera; family Culicidae; genus Anopheles; species Anopheles merus. The sequence goes on from NC_054083.1 coordinate 10,522,412, forward strand.
CACAGCGTCTCAAGGTCACACACAAATAAATAAATGCTAACACCCGCCAATAACAATACACAACTGCAATGCACATACATGAATCAACGCATACACCGCAACAGCCAATCAGCTGGCGGCGGAAGGCACGGGCAGAAGCGCAAGTATGGCAAGGCAGGGTGAGGAAGGGAGAAGAAGCGGACGAAAAAATGGGCGCCAATATTTTTAAATTTTTTTACCGTTTTTTTTTTGCTCCGCCGGCATAAATAGTTCGTCCATTTCGCCAACAGATGGCGCTAACCCGGCGCAAGCCAGCGCAGGAATCGCTGAAGTCCAGCGCGGGAGACCAGGCCAAATCTGCGCTGGAAACTGCTCGAATTTGCGCAGCGGGTACTCGCAACCCTCGCAATGTTTGACGGGCCGCCATGCAATTGACAGCGATGTGCGAGGGCGCGCGAGGGCTCGCACGCCATTCAAGTTCACATTCCCAGAGCCCCATACCCGGGTATTCCACACGTTTTGATGCAAAGAATTAACGATTTAATAGGTAAACAATGCTTTCTATATTTTACTGCTGTAAGCAAGTAATGCCGACCATATATTGTCTTTTATTTCATTTATTCATTAGGTTTTTTTCATTTTATTATAAAAATAACGGTCAAATTGAAATTTGGAATCGCTTGAATTTGACTCGAAAATAAGCACAATACGAAAAGAGGAAGAAAAGAAACGTCATTCTTCATACAAAATGTATGGAATGCTGGTTGCCAACTTACGTGGTAAAGTTAAAAAAAATCAAAATAAAATACTTACAGACTGTTTAAAATTACAATTTAAGCACAAAAAAATCAGAAATTAAAAGTTGGGAGGCTACGGAAAATTTCAGGTCAATAAAAGCAATGAATCAAAAGTTATTTCAGTTTAAAGTTAAAAAAAATACCCGGGAATCCAGTTGCCAACTTAAAGGTTAAAAAGCTTGCTTGCAAGATTAGATGAAACTAGGCGTATCACATTGCAAGAAAAGGACAGCAATATAATTATGAGTTATAAAATGCCATCTATAGAGCAAACCAGTGCAGCTATGTAGCTGTTATTTTTATAATATGGATAATTGAAATATATTTCCAGTCGTTTAAGCTTAATATGTTGCGCTTGGGGGGAATTGGATTCTAACCCGTTGCAAAACTGACGAAGTACGATTGAATGTTGTACATCGAAACGATACTTATTATAAAAATTAAATAAAAATTATAAAAATTCAGTACTTTAAAACTTTCTAAAATTCAAAAGTATAGTAGTATTAATAAACTATTGTTATAAATTAATTAATTTTAACACCATGAAATACATTAGCTAAGAGCTATTTAAAACTATTGAAACATTTCTTGATTCGCTTTGTGTAACTGTTTCATACATGACTACTACTAAGAATTGTTCAGATACTTCTTTACCTCGTCTACTTAGCATATTTTAACCTGAGTCGAAATAATAAAATTTCATATAGCTTTGTTATCTAATATTACTTAATCTACTCTTCTAAGTTCTAGGTAACAATTTTTTCGCTATCTCTATTGATTATCACTATTATCTATTGATTTTGAAATGGCCTGTAGTATTTATGTCGCATCTCGTAATTAAATTAATCGCTGCCCAGACGATTTTTGAGGAACAAAGAAAAATCGCTTTAAACAATTAAAAAACATCAAATCTTTTTGCAACCTAACGCCTTAGATCTTTTGGCGGTGAACATAGCTCGTAGACAAATTTACCAGGAAGTAATCTAACATTACAGGTATATTTATATCACCTTTTTTGAAGAGCGGAATTTTATTTATTTATTTATTTATTTATTTCATACACAACCGACGGACCATCGTGTCTAATCGGCAACCTTATAATGAAATTAAGATATATAAACCAATGATCGTTTATAACATATAAATAGACCTCTAGTTATAAGCTAACATTAAATGTGACGTAGACGCAATTTCTCCTTGAACATAGATGTAGACATACTAAAATCGAACAAATCTAACACTTCATTGAACTCGAGGGACATACGTATAATAGGGTGTCCCTGGCTATGGTTGTTGCGGGTACGCGGTACACGGAGATAGAAATTGGATCTAAGAATCCGACAGGGAGCGAACAAATTGATGCTGGCTAGTAATGCCGGGAAATCGATCACTCCGTTAAAGAGCCGGAATATAAAAAGGCATTGGGCGTTTTTGCGTCGAGAGCAGAGTGGTTCAAATCCGAGAAGCAGACACCACTGATGGTAGGAGGGCCGAGCGTGGTGGGATTGCCATGGAAGGAGCCGAACCGCGTACCTGGTGAGTCTCCGTTGAATGGCTTCGAGGCGATTGATGTCACCAACGCCAAGCGGGCACCAAATCGGACAGCAGTACTCCAGGCACGACCTTACGATGGCACAGAAGATCGACTTGACGCACATGGGATCGGTAAACTCGCTACAGGTCCGCGTAATTAGACCAAATAGCTGATTTCCCTTCGCAACAACTCTATCAATGTGAGGGCGAAATGACATCTTCTGATCGAGTAGCACCCCCAGATCACGGATACATGTCGTGCGAGCAAAAGCCGTGTTGAGCATAGTGTACGTAAACGTGATGGGGTGACGGGCTCTTCTGAATGATATACACTGGCATTTATCAGCACACACTTGGAGGGCGTTTCTGCTGCACCAGCTGTCCAGATTCTCAAGGATCATTTGAAGGCGTACACAGTCACTGTCGTTTCTAACTGGATTTTTTTTTACATATATATCGTTTTATACATAATATCGCGAATATTTTTACATCGTCGGCGTACATTAGGTGTTGGCCTGGCGGTAAAACGAAAGATAGATCATTTATATAGATGAGGAAGAGTAGCGGTCCCAAATTACTCCCTTGAGGCACACCGGAGGAACTGGTGAAGGAGTGAGTACGATGAGACCCTATGCTTATGTAGTACGAACGACCAGTTAAATATGAACGCAGCCAGGTGATGTGCCAGTCCAGGAAACCGAGTTTTTTTTAGCTTCGAGAGTAGAATATCATGAGAGATACTATCGAACGCAGCCCTGAAGTCGATATATACTGCATCAACTTGAGTACCACGATCCATGTTGTCGAAGCAGAAACCAACAAATTCAGCAAGATTTGTGGTGGAAGATCTCCTTGGGAGAAATCCATGCTGACTAGGGCTCATATAGTTTTGAACTGCTGTAAGCAGCGGATTGTATAGAATGAGCTCAAACACATTTGCACAAGCGCATAGGGAAACAATGCCACGATAATTAATAGCATGAAGTCGACTGCCTTTTTTAAGGAGAGGAACCATTCACGCGTGTTTCCAGGACGCAGGATACGTGCCACGCATAAGGGAATCATTAAATATTTTGGCAAGAATGGGTGCGAGTGATTGACGGCAGTGCTTCAAAATGTATGCGGGAATATTGTCAGGTCCAGGTGATGTAGATGGTTTTATATCGCTGAGTGTGCGCGCAACTAGTGCTTCGTCAATTGTGGGTAAAATAAAGTCGATAGCATCCGATGGAGTATTGCTAATGGCCTCAGCTAGTGTATTAGGATTGTGAACAGGAAGGGTGAATGCATCAGCGAAACGATTGGCGAAAGTGTTGCAAATATCGGATGTATCGATACTAGTTTCGCCATTGTAGCTCATTGACGGAGGGATACTTCTTATATTGCGCCGTTTGTTCCAGAAGCTCCAGTGTCGGCTTAGAAAACAGCTGCCTTTCAGTACGGCGAATGAAGGAGCGGTAAAGCACACGATTTTGTCGACGAAAATTGTTCAGTGCATCGAATAAAATTCTCCTTTGCAGCGATGATCTCGTTCTACTGTAATCCGCGTAGGCTTTTGATTTTATTTTTTTTCAACCGTCTTAAAGATGCATTAGAACAATCGGGGCCAGACTTTCGTTGAGCAACAGGAACGCTGGAATTAATCGCTGAGCGCATAAAAACGCTAAAGAAATCGGTGGCTTGAAGAAATTTCTATTGACTGTACTGCGAGTGTGACTGTTGGTGGAGTGGGATAGTTGTACGGGATAATAAATCATCATATCCAATGAAGGATGATGAAAGTCCTCACTGAGAAGTGGAATACTACAGTGTGTTACGTATGGGAGGGAGTTCTCTAGAGCCGAAGTACCATTCACAGAGTGCAGAGGTGTGATTGAGTCGCACAAAATATTGGTTGCGGCAAGGTTTGCGAAGACCAGATCCAATTTTCACAATGTCTTCCAAATAAATTAACTTTTTTTTTCGTGACAAAAGGAACAGATCTCATTTTGTTCGGTGTCAATATCGGACCATTCTATGATTTTTTCATCGTTTATTCTCGATAATAGATGCTTTGTACATGGTATTCGTGAAAAAACATTAATAGTCATGCTAGTGCATCATTACTTGATAATGCGCTGCTCTTGTTCTTCTGAACGGATTAGTTGAGCAGTTTTCGGCAGGATATTTTTTTACTGTATTTCTCGATGTCCTTTTGCTTTCCAATTTTGACATATTCTGTTCCATCTGATGCAGTCACTTAGTCTTCGATGTTATACGTTTACGTATATAAACAGTTGTCGGTCGGATCCATACGGTATGTCCAGGACAGGCATACAACTTAGTAAACTCGTAATTGATTATTCTGATTCACACACCGTATTTGAGTACAGTTCTTTATTTTATCCGGATAATATAACAGAAAATGTAATGTAGGCTTGATGCATAAGAGCAAAGTTCTATAAAGCATAACGGTGCGTATTGAGAGGTTACGGCACTTGTTTTCGTAGAAGAACTGCATACAAATAATTTTCAAAATCTCTACGCAAGTGAGCTTTTTAGTCGACTGATGCTAAACAAGAAAGTACATCATCTTGCATCGGATCCCGTTTATGTTGTGAAAAAACGGATATCATCTTCGATACATTACACTACATTGCATCTCGTTTATGGCAGCCACGACTGCTAAAGTTCATACTGCTAGAAAAGCTGTTGAAGCGCATGGACAGGTTGGGGTCTGCTGCAATAATGTAGTACTGGCAGTTTGACAGAATCTGCTGACGTGTGAGCTTGAAGAATAGAATTTCTCAATGGATCTTATAGCACCTGTAGAGTTATAAAGCATAAATTATAAATGTTTTATTTGCAAAGTTATATGGCCTTTACTTACTTACTTACTTTATTTAGCTTGCGAATCGATTGTGTAATGGGAACTGTATACATCAACTGCATAGATCGATTCGTACATAGTATTTTTGATGAATGTACAGTATTGTTTACAACCAAAGAAGACAAATTTACTCGTATTTGGCATCGTTGGCAAAATTGGTCAAGAATTTGATTTTAATATGAGGCAGATAAACGAACGAAATCCTATGATAAAACTAATCCTATGATAAGAAAAGATAAACATATTTAAAACCTGTGATTTGCATTCAAAATTTCAATTCACTTACCTCAATCATTATTATTTCTAATTTTGACATCCAAAAGGTATCAAAAGATAGCTGGTAATACAATATACATACAGCTTAATTTGCAAGCCACAATGTGCAATTTTATGCAATCTTAATTTTCTCTCTCGCTCTTGTTGGACTGCACACGATAGAGCTCGTTGACGTGACATGGCCCGGTCAACAATCATTGTCCAGGATGCTCGGTCCCTGGCTGCATCCTCCCATCCATGTAGACACTCGATCTCTGGCTCTGACAGGTCTGGCATCCAGCCATCGAGTTCACTGTGCTCCCCTGCCCTTATGCCGAACTGGGGATCGCTGTCGAACACCCTCTTGGAGTCCGGCATCCTCATAACATGCCCCAGCCATCGTATCCTGCCAGCCTTCACGACCGTCGGTTCACCGTCGGACCGTTGGACGCTCGGTTCACCGTACAGCTCACCAAGGTTCTCTTCAACCTTCTCCTTTACGCTCCATGCTCGAACACACCGACAAAGATGATCCGGAGGATGCGTCGCTCAAACACAACCAGATCGTTTGCATCCACCGATCGGACGGTCCAGGAGTCGTGTCCATGGAAGACCACCGGACGAATCAATGTGCGATATAATTCATATTTCGTGCGGTCTCAAAGCCTTCTAGATCTCAGCAGTCGGTGAAGCCTGAGCCTCTAGATCTTGCTGCTGATGTCGTTGTCCGAAGTAACGACCGTCCCGAGATAGCAAAACTCCTTTACTACATCAAGATTGTCGCCGTTAACTTATACACTGCTTCCCAGATGGTCTGAGTCACCGGCAAGCAGGGACTTGGTCTTCGTCGTATTGATTCTCAATCTAATTCTTGCTGCTTCGCGTTTGAGTCGGGTGTACGTCTCACACACCTTCGCTGTTGTCCTTCCGATGATGTCGATGTCATCCGCGAAGCCAATAGATTGGAGAGCCCAGTAGAGGATCGTGCCACGGATGTTGTTGTCTAGCCCCGCGCTTCGAATAACATCTTTCAGGGCGATGTTGAAGAGCAGACAGGAGAGTCTGTCCCCTTGCCTCAGACCTCGGTGAGATTCGAACGATTCCGACGTTAAGTTCGATTCTCTCACCTTGAACTGCACCCTGTTCATGGTGGCCTCTTACAGCCGGATCAACTTGCCAGGGAAGTGGTATCGCTGCATGATGTGCCATAGTTCATTCAGGTCTATGGTGTCGTAGGCCGCCTTGAAATCGATGAACAGGTGGTGCGCAGGGGCCTGGCGCTCTTGGCACATTTGGAGGATCTGCCGAAGAGCAAAAATTTGGTAGGTGGTGTATTTGTCTCTAACCAACCCAGCTTGGTGACCAAAGTTGTAGCAAGGGGCGCAAGTATGCAGAACAAGTTCTGAGACAGGATCTTGTAGGCGGCAATAAGACAGCTTCCACTCCTCCGGTAGTTCTTTCTGCTACCAAATTCTCACGATCAGATGGTGCTTTTCGACGGTAAGCCTCTCCGGCCTTATTTTGAAGAGCTCTGACGTCAATCTTTACTTTAATTATATTCAAACATACTATATGGAGATTTCGAGTTGAATGCTGTTTGTTTCTATCTGAGTTCTATGTACTGAATTCTTGTGTATTTTTTTTTTAATTCATTTAGTAACATTTTCTAATTTGCAGTTTTACTAATTTTCCAACGCGCTGGCAGTAACGCCTTTTAAAAGACAAGGGAGAAAATTTTTCCTACACTAACACATGTGATCTTTACGTTGTTTCAAATGATTAGTCGACAAATGATATTTGACTAATGGTAAGCTTATATTGATAATTGCTAATCATTCTACAAGTTCACAATATCCTAATTTTAATGTAGTTTTATTTCTTTTTATGAGCTAGCTATGCTTAATTTAAACTGTATAGCTTCAACTAAACTTTTGATATCTTATTGAATTAATTCTAATACCTTGATGAGATTGATGATTAATGACTATTTATAAAATTGAAATACTAATACATTTTATTATTATTATTATTATTATTTATTTTTAATCTTCATCGGGCCGTATGGCCTAATTAGGATGTAACAGTTCATTAAAAAATACATAACAAAAACAAAATAATAATGAAGATATTACTACTATTATTGAATTATAAGAAATGATAAGAGCATTTTGATTATTTTTCAGAACATTTTTTCCGAATCAATAATTTGCAAGGAGCTCTAATTATTAATACCTTTAATCGAAGATTTCGATGGTAAAATTACAAGTAAGATCGAGAAAATGGGTTTTGGGTTTCGTAAAATTTTGTATGACCGTTTATGCTTTGTCACCAATTGCTTATACTTAAGATTTATGCACTGTCATAAGGCTCATTTCAACGAATTATTGAGAACTCAACTTTCGGTTCAAATCGGAATCGGTGAAAATCATCCATAAAACATTATAATAAAATATATAGTTACGCTGGCCGAATCAAGTAACTTCATATGATGACATCCACTAAAAAATAATCCTACCATCAAGCCCTCACCGGCAGACGTGTAAAGAATGTTGTCACCAGAAACATGACGACCACCAGACGAAGCTTTACATATCCGTGTGGTCCCACACTCATCAACAAGATCCGTATACTCAACACGAGCAACTTCACTTTCAGTTGATATAAATTAATCATCTTTAGGAAAGAGCGGAAGATTAATTAAATAAATTATCAACAAATAGCGACTTTCTTTACAAGCTGGTTTGAAATGCAAACAGAAAACGCTGGCTGGAGTTGTCAAAAATATAAAAATCTCGCAAAATATTGTATTTATATGGAATTATGGGATTATATATTATTTCTAGAATGTATTTATATGGCATAGAAGAAGTGAATGAATAACGAAGACGATAATTAAAAAAAAAAAAACAAAGAGAAACTCCCGTGAAAGAACCAAAACATATAAAGGATATAAAAGGTTTCTTTGTGATACTGTAGCAAATATGCTATACAAAATTATATAATCATAGAACCATCTGTATATTATTACATTTCACCCCTGCCCAAGGTAAGGCCTCTTAGCTCCAACGCTTCCAATAAAATAAATTTCTTAAAAATATCCAAGACCGCCTGGACGATCACATGTATAAAATGAGAAGTTAAACAGTAAACAATATTTATATTGCATAGTAACCGTGACCTTAATCTGCAATCGACGGGAAAAAGTTTAAGTAAATGGTCCAATAAAATTTGAAACATATAACAGTAACGTAAGTAGTGTTGTGTGTTCAGTGACGCAAGAGAAAATAAAAATGATGTCAAAAGTGTAACGCGACAAATTAAATTTAATCAATTATTATAACGATCAGTTTCTTTTAAATATTTAACTGCCAACGGTGAAATTCAAAATCATATTAATTGTTTTTTTAACGAGCAATTCTCGGAATCTATAAAACTGACATTTTCTACTTGTTGCGGCAGCAACGGGTAGGTTTGAGGCGATTATTAAATTGCAACGGCTGAGTTGATGAATTTTAAATTGCAACGAAATGTTTCATTTGCAACTGCTAAATTTGGGAGAAATTTGACACTATTGTAACTTATCGTATGAGAACGAGATCGCTGGCCTAAATAAACATACATCTTGGGAACGGCCCGTTTCTTGAGTTCATCGATAAGGATAAGCCACTCGACCAACGCGTAGGGTAATAAAAATATTTTAGATCTGGTGCACCCCGTAGGAGGACAGAAATGCATGAAGAACGACCGGAGAAAAAATGCATGAAGAACGACCGGAGAAAAAATGCATGAAGAACGAAAACATGCATATGTGCATGTATATTTCAGTTATGGACCCAAACGAAGACGTAATAAAATTTCAAGTGTTTTTAGGATCAATCTAGAATGCGTGGAATTGAAGTATAAACAAAACACCATACGAAAACATAAAGATTATAAACAAACCGTTGCATGCACCAGCCAAAAAGGGCCACGGTACTTTCATACACTGGCACCCATACAATTAAACAACGTGTACGGACACGTTCAACACCTTCAAAAATGTTAGTATATAAGAACCAATTTTGTCAAATAAACGTTAGATCTAATTTAGAAACTGAACGGAAAACGTCTCGATTTTCTTTGAACGTCTTGGCCTTTCCTAGGTTTTTCTTTAGGTCTCATCCGGGTCCCTCTGCCCCCATCCGAAAAGTTATTGAATGAATTGTGCCACTTTCGAAGCATAGGTTCCCACGAACCGCGAACACTAGCCGAAAGTTTAATGCACAATTTATTTTGGTAACTCCTTTCGGGCAGAAACCCATCTTTATATAAATTTGTTTTCGGTTGGATCTCAGGACACTGAAGGCCTTTCCTTCGCGTGGCCTGGCCCGAGTTCCGCCGTCAACATTGGTGGCTCCAGAGAGGAAACGAATTCTTATTCGTCAAAACAAAAAACTCCAGTCAGGGAACAACTTTCACATCAAGAGAGGATACTAAATTTATTCGATCCAGTTTGTAAAGAAAATAGCTCAGCTTTACAAGAACGAACCTGTCCAGAGAAGAAGGCGTTCAAACCCAAGGCTTAGGCCATTAGGAACAAGCGAACTCTACCTGTTGGGATAAATCCTTCAGTTATTAAACAACTGACCTACGTGCTACCTTGAGGTATAACATTTGATTAGGAAAGAAAACATTCTATTAACGTAAAAGGGATATCAATGGAAACTAGAATGAGTTCCAGGAGTAAAAAATTCTTTGTGGAAAACAAGGATGGCCATTGCAAACTTTGTACCAGGCCTGATGATGCTGACCCATCAATGGTTCAGTGTGATGAGTGCGATAGATGGTTTCATCTATCCTGTACTAAGCTAGAGAAGAAGCCCGGCAAGGGGGAGGAATATCTTTGCGTAAAGTGTAAGTTCGATAAGTCGAAGTCGATGCCTCTACCCGATGATCGCGGTCAAGATTCTGTAGTCAATGCTTTAATTGAAGCGTTGAAAAAGAATAGCATGAGTGATAGTACTTTCTACAAACGTACAACACTCCGAGAACTTCCTTTCTTCGATGGAAGAGCAAAGGATTGGCCTAAGTTCAAAAAGGCATTTGATGAAACCTCGGAGGAAGCTGGATTCAGTAACTTAGAAAATATGAATCGACTTCAAAAATATCTGAAGGGAGACGCAGAAAGAAGCGTAAGATCACTTTTTCTGGATCCTGTAAACGTTAAAATGATCATGAAAAGATTAGAGGAATTATTCGGAAGACCGGAATTAATCTATCAAGAATTGCTCAGAGATGTTACAAGAATCCGAGTAGATAGTAATAAAATTCCGGAACTTAGCGAAGCGATTGAGGCGCTTGTAACGAATATAGAGATTATGGACGAAAAGTCCTATCTTTACGATCATAGACTGATTGATGAAATTGTAGGAAAACTACCCTATCATTTACAAACCAATTGGGTGGAACATAAGCAAACCGTTAAGCGAAATGAAATAATTAATTTATCTCATTTCTCCAACTGGCTGTTGCCTATAGCCAACACAGTTCGAAAACTTCCAAAACGGAATGAACGTCACGCGGTAAACATGCATGATAACCAAAATTCAACCAAGTATAACAATGGAAAGAGAAATAATCCTTTCGAAAGATCATATAACAGAGAAAAATCTTACTCAAATAATAAGAGAGCAATAAAAAACACGCAACCATGGGTACTAAAATGTCTTATTTGTAACGCAGCTCACTTACCGTCGAACTGCGATACATTCAAACAAACGACGCTTAATGAAAAATTTGATCTTGCTAAATTACATCGATTGTGTTTGAGCTGCCTTAAGAGCAGAAATCACAAAACAAAAGAATGTCGATCAAGAATAACATGCGATGTAGAGAATTGCAATCAACTAATTCATCCTTTACTTCATCGCCACGAAGCTCCCGCTGTTAATTATCATAAAATCACAAACGGAGTGGTTTACTTTCAAATTGTGCCTGTAATTCTCATCAATGGGGCAATCAAGCAAAAGACTTATGCCTTTTTAGATCCAGGCTCATCACTCACGTTGATGGAGGCAAATATGGCAGAAAAACTTCAACTGGATGGAACAAATGTTCCATTGACCATGACTTGGACACAAAATTTATCTGTCAATGAAAAGTGCAGTCAAAGAGTGGATTGCTTAATTCAGGGAAGTAACGATCAAACTATATACAAGTTAAAAGGAATAAGAACAGTTGAAAATTTACAACTACCACAGCAAAGTATTAACGTAGCCGATCTCAAAGAAAAATTTTCACATTTGAAGTCAGTACCAGCTGATTCTTATTTAAACGCTAAGCCAACAATACTTATTGGCTTGAATCACAGCCACCTCCTAGTTGCAAACGCCAAGAAAGTAGGAAATCCAGATGAATGGCAATAAAAACAAAACTAGGATGGATCATTTTCGGGGAGGACAACACTCAGGAAATTCGTGAAACAAATCACTTTATGGTTCACAAAAGCGAACAGCTGATGAATGAGATGATAATGAAGTACTTCTCGATTGAAGACTTTGGCGTTAAAGCCACAAAACAAATACTATCATCTGAAGAAAAACGAGCGAAAAACATAATAGATAAAACGCTCAAAAGGGATAATTAAAGATACGAGATAGGCTTGCTGTGGAAAACAGATGATGTGGTATTTCCGGAAAGCTATAACCACGCCCTCAAACGCCTTGAAACACAGGAGAAACAGTTGAAAAGAAAACCTCAATTACATGAATGGCTAGGCAGAACATTTGAAGAATATATACAAAAGGGATATTTGAGGAAATTGTCCCAAGAGGAGGCAAAGAAAAAAACCAAAAGAACATTTTATCTGCCACACTTTATCGTGGTAAACAAGAATAAGCCACAGCCGAAACCAAGATTAGTTTTTGACGCAGCCGCAACAGTGCAAGGTGTTTCCTTGAACTCTCAACTTTTAACGGGACCAGACGAAATGGCATCGTTATTTGGAGTGTTGATTCGTTTTCGTGAAGGGTCGATCTGTGTAACTGGTGACATTAAAGAAATGTTTCACCAAGTGAAAATTCGCCGTGAAGATCAAGACGCTCAGCGAATTTTGTGGCGAAATTGTGAGACAAATAAAGTGCCTGATACATACGTCATGCAAGTGATGACTTTCGGCGCAACGTGTTCTCCAGCCTGTGCACAAGTGGTTAAAAATCGTAATGCTTTAGAACAGCAAAAGGAATATCCTATGGCTCTCGAGCCCATCGTGAAACAACATTACGTGGATGATTATTTAGATAGTTTCTTTACCATGCAAGAGGCTATTACTACCACCGAACAAGTAATTAAAGCACATCAAAACGGTGGATTTTTTATCCGTAATTTTATCTCCAATAAAAAACAACTGTTAGATTCGATTCCAAGTGATAGAGTACAAACACCAGCGCCCATTGTGGTGCTCGAGGAAAAGGATTCAAACGTGGAAAAAATATTGGGTGTACAATGGGATACAGTGAATGATACTTTCGGTTATAAAGTAACAATGCCGGTAGTAAAAGAATCTGATCAATTTACAAAACGTGTATTGCTAAATTTCGTGATGAGTGTTTTCGATCCTCTTGGATTGATCAGCTATCTTACCATACAAGGTAAAACGTTAATGCAAGAGGCGCATATTGCTACAGCTGAATGGGATTGTGAATTGCCAGAGCAGTTGAAAAATAAATTTTTTGAGTGGAAGAAGGTCATAGGAAATGCAAAAGATCTGGCCATAGTCAGACAAATTGTTGTTTCAAAACCAATTAGTTTGGAATTACATACGTTTGTCGACGCTTCAGAACAAGCATTCGCAGCATGTGTTTATGCCAGAAGCCGCTATAATGATTATTATATCATACGTCTAATCGCAAGAAAGGCGCGGGTAGCACCGATAAAAGCCATGTCGATTCCCCGTTTGGAACTTCAAGCAGCTTTGTTGGGAGTACGATTGACGGAAGCTGTCAAGAAAGAACTACGTATTCCGGTTAAAAGGACAATATTTTGGAGTGACTCACAAACTGTCCTTGATTGGATCAATAGCGACCACAGAAAGTATCATCAATTCGTTGCACACAGAGTGAGCGAAATTTTGGAATTTAGTAGTATGGATCAATGGAGATATGTTCCGACTAAGGAAAATCCTGCTGATTTAGCTACTAAACCATCGAACGATGTTAGGCCCTGGTTCAATGGACCGTCTTTTTTGGAAGCGGATGAATCAAAATGGCCCATTAAATACAACAAAAATAATACAAAGGAAGAAATGCGTATGATAGGGTTACACAATGAAAAAACAGAAATATTCGTTGAAGAAAAATACTCTAGTTGGGACAGATTATTGTCACATGCGACATATATGAAAAAATTTGTAGATTTTATCAAAGACAAAAGGTCATTCAATAAAAATATAACAAATGAAGATACACTGGTAGCCAAAATACATTTCTATAAAAGAGCGCAATGGGAAAAGTTTCCTGATGAAATGAAGGATCTTACAAACGGGCGAGAAGTATCAACTAGGAGTCATTTGCGGTGTTTAATGCCATATCTAGACGAGCATGGTGTTATGAGGTCACGTGGGCGTCTTGAAAATATAACTACGATTGCTGATAGTACTCGCAAGCCCATCATTCTTCCTCAAAAGTCAAGAATCACTAGGCTTATTGTGCGCCACTATCACGAAAAATATCTGCATCAAGCGGATAATGTCGTTATTGCTGCAATAAGGCAATCATTTTGGATAGTAAGATTAAAATTGGTACTGAGACTCGTAAAAAGTTGTTGTCAAAAATGTATTTTACGCTCAGCGAGGCCGGCAGCCCCTCTTATGGCACCACTGCCGACGTTCAGATCTCAACCGTATAATCCTCCGTTTTTGCATACTGGGGTAGATTATTTTGGTCCCTTGGAGGTAGCGGTTAAAAGATCCATAGAAAAACGATGGGGTACAATTTTCACGTGCATGTCTACAAGGGCAGTGCACATCGAATTAGCGGAAAAATTAGACACAGACAGTTTTCTCGTGTGTCTTAAGAATTTTCAGCACCGCAGTGGAAAAATAGTTCATTTGTACAGTGATAACGGTACAAATTTTGTAGGTGCTGAAAAGGAGCTAAAAACTCTAGTTCATGAAATTGATCAAAGAATGGGTAAAGAAGCTGCTACCAAATATCAAATTGATTGGCACTTCAATCCCCCTTCAGCGCCTCATTTTGGAGGATCATGGGAAAGGCTGATTCAAATAATAAAGAAAGCCTTGCGATTCATGGCTGAAGAATGGAAACACAGGAAGCCGACTCCTGAAGCTTTGAGAGCTACTCTAATTCAAATAGAGTATATGATCAACTCGAGGCCTTTAACGGATATTCCGTTAACCACAGATGAAGATGAAATATTAACACCATTTCACTTTTTAATCGGCAGATCAGCCGAAGACGTACCCCCAAATCCAATGACGACAACAGCTTTGAGTAGAAAGGATTATGTGCGAATTCAACATCTTTCAAAAATATTTTGGGACAGATGGAAGAGAGAATATTTGCCCACTTTAATCAAAAGAAATAAATGGACAAACAAGGTAGAACCATTAAAAGAAGGTGAAATCGTGATACTGACTGACGATAATGCACCGCCAGGGAAATGGTTAAAGGGAAAAATTCTTGAGGTGCATTCAGCACCCGATGGACAAGTTAGATCAGTGACAATTAAGACAAAAAATTCTGTTTTAAAACGTCCAGCAGTGAAAATGAAGAACATTTGCTGTGTGAATCATTTGAGTGAATCAAAGAAACATTTGCTTCAACATGATCAAACTAAAAGACCATTGGAAGAGTCATTTAAATACACAAAGAAGAAAAAAACAAATACAATGAATCTTAATTGGCCAACTATTACGATGTTAGTACTGATGTTTTGTGCCACCTCAATACTTGGATCAGAAATGAAAGGATTGATTGCGTATGATTGCGCAAACAATGATATAAATATCACGAGCTACTCTTTGATGGATGTAGCGTCATGCGTACCGCCTACAAGAAATCTAACTACTAAAGAATCCAGGATTCAAGTTTTACAAAGGAGTCCGAAAACAAGCGTCCATATATTTCAGTGCAAGGTGATAATTAAACGATCGATTAGACACTGCGGAGCATTTTCCCACACCTCTGATTACGAGTATGGCTACGCTTACATTGTAAAGGAATTCAAACTTGATGATTGCCGTTTAGCTCAATTAACAGGTACAATAAGATTAACGGATAACCATAAAGTAGTAGAATTGAAACAAAATAGTACCACAAGAGGAAAAGTAGTAATAGCAGGTAGCTTGAAAGGCACGTCTTGTAAGGGAGGAGTATTCAGTACTTCAAGTTACATTTGGGAAAACGCTTTTGTTTATTACGAATATGAAATAGCCTTGCATGATTATACTGCAGTTGCAGATATCGAAAATAACCAAGTAAATTTAAGAAGAGGTATCGTGTGCGCGTATACTACTGGGAGGTGTCTCGACGCAGAATTGGGCTACATGACCTGGGAGGTAGACATGGGACGACTTTGTGTGGAGACAGAATTTGAAACCATTTACGAAGGAACAGTCAACAAAACTGTTGACAACGATGGAACTCAACAAAGATCAAGTGGAGTATATACGTTACTAGCAGATACACATATGTTTTCGATCAGAGCCCGAGAAAAAACCCAGATATGTGGATTTGACGGTTACCTTACAGATCATCCGAGAGTTTTTGTATTGGAGTCAAATGGCTAAAAATCTCCTTTCAACAGAAAAGCAAGCGTTGGTAGCCACCTCGACTTGTTTACCTATTTCAACTCAAAAATTACTCTTGTTGAAAATTACCTCGGACAAAAGATAAACGAGGTATATACCACAGTAATGACGGAAATGTGCAAGATAGATAAAGCACTGTTAGAAACCAAGCTCACCTTAGCGCGAGTCAGTCCTAACGAATTTGTCTCCAATATAGTAAAAAGTTCTGGCTACACGACAATAGTAGCAGCAGAGGTCCTCTATATTTTAGAGTGCAAACCAGTATACGTAACATACGAAAGTAAACCAGACTGTTACCAAGAAATTCCGGTGAAATACAACAATCGATCCATGTTTATGGCACCGGTGACGAGAATCCTTCAATTAAGAGGTACTGAAATCGACTGCACTCCTTTATTACCAGCCAAATTTACGATTGGAGGACGATGGTACACCACTGATCAACAAATACGAGAAACTACCGCACCAAAACAACTAACCACTGATATATTGACGAGTTGGACATACACGCCATTGCCAAGTCTTATGGAGAGTGGTGTGTACGATTCGGAAAGTTTGGAGAAGATGAAAAGAATGGTTTACGAGCAAGGAGACACAAGGGTCGCATCGTCTGCGATGCACAAAGTCATATCTGGGCAACATCCTAATCTACAAGGGTATTCTTTTGACGCACTAGTTACAGAGAAGATTATCAAAAACGCTTTCGAGAAATATTGGTCCAAATTCCTCACATGGTCAACCTGGATGGGCAACATGACGTCAACGGTGATTGGAATCTACATGATGGTCAGAATGGTGAAGTTCGTCATCGACACTCTGATACACGGAAAAATATTATTCGACATCTATGGTTTCGGGTGGATGCTACTAGCGTCATTCTGGGACTCCCCCACCAACTTTCTATCTCATCGCGGAAACCAGCAAACAACTGCGAGAAATGATACTGCACAAAAAGATACCGTTATAGAAATAGAAGAAAAACAAACTAACAATTTAGCTGTAAGCTGCATGCATAGTAATTCAACTATATATCCCAATATTAACAAGCAAATAGAGATAGAGTTAGAAGAAAGGCCAGAAAGACCAACCTACAAACCTATAGTAAGGTGTAATTCATAGAGATGAATTACAAGGGGGAGAATGTTGCGGCAGCAACGGGTAGGTTGGTACGATTCAAAGTTTAACGAATATTTCATTTGCAACGGCTAAGTTTGGATAGAAATTCGAAGCTATTGTAACTTATCGTATGAGAACGAGATCGCTGGCCTAAATAAACATACATCTTGGGAACGGCCCGTTTCTTGAGTTCATCGATAAGCATAAGCCACTCGACCAACGCGTAGGGTAATAAAAATATTTTAGATCTGGTGCACCCCGTAGGAGGACAGAAATGCATGAAGAACGACCGGAGAAAAAATGCATGAAGAACGAAAAATGCATATGTGCATGTAACGAATTCTTTCACCAATCGACCCAAAACGAAGACGTTATAAAATTTCAAGGGCGTCATAAAATTTCAAGTGTTCCTAGGATTAATCTAGAATGCGTGAAATTGAAGCGTAGACATAGCAGCATATGGAAACATAAAGATTATAAACAAACCGTTGCATGC
The DNA here is from genome assembly GCF_017562075.2 of Anopheles merus. NCBI lineage: Eukaryota > Metazoa > Arthropoda > Insecta > Diptera > Culicidae > Anopheles > Anopheles merus. The sequence continues at coordinate 10,540,264 of NC_054083.1, forward strand.
ACCAGCCAAAAAGGGCCACGGTACTTTCATACACTGGCACCAATACAATTAAACAACGTGTACGGACACGTTCAACACCTTCAAAAATGTTAGTATATAAGAACCAATTTTGTCAAATAAACGTTAGATCTAATTTAGAAACTGAACGGAAAACGTCTCGATTTTCTTTGAACGTCTTGGCCTTTCCTAGATTTTTCTTTAGGTCTCATCCGGGTCCCTCTGCCCCCATCCGAAAAGTTATTGAATGAATTGTGCCACTTTCGAAGCATAGGTTCCCACGAACCGCGAACACTAGCCGAAAGTTTAATGTATAATTTATTTTGGTAACTCCTTTCGGGCAGAAACCCATCTTTATATAAATTTGTTTTCGGTTGGATCTCAGGACACTGAAGGCCTTTCCTTCGCGTGGCCTGGCCCGAGTTCCGCCGTCAACAGTGTGTGTGCATCTTTCAAAGAAATTTTCTAACTTTGAAGTTACAAAAATTCATGGACGCACAGTGATAATAAAGTAATGCGATCTACAGTCAAATAAAAGCGATGTATTGAGCTACATGACAATTAGCACGATACAAATACCAAGATCAGCACAACATCGATACAGATAAATTATGCTACATATCTACATAGCAAAACCATCTATAAACCAGACCACCATTAGAACCAATACCAAGTATCAACATCCCATCAATATCTAAAATAAACAACTAATTCTAGAAATATATTCTAACATTGATTACATTGTACTCATAATAAGGCATATATACGTTACGCAGATATGAATGCCAACGGTACGATCACGCAGCACAAGCAGGATACTCGTATTTCATTAGGCGATAGCATTCGGTCCATAGAAGGTAGACAGTGTCTACTAGACACCACTCGAAGCGGATGAAGACTTCCTCTGATCTACACCGCAACGACATCGAACGATAGCGAGCAGCCTAAAAGAGGAAGATTCCACTCGAGGACCAGACGAGAATTCTTCCTAACACCACTGCAGCATCACCGGAAGGCAACATACAAAAGCGGGTTCGGTACCATCAGACATAGCTAAGAGATAGAAAGGAGAGTAGTCTTTAATTGCTAGCGCTACCAGCAACTCCTAGAAATTGAAGCTCCGTCTGATGATTTTTTTTTTAACTTTTCTGACCCCACATGTCATAACTTATGTATAACAATCAAAATCGTAGTACTAATCAAGATATCAGACGCAGAACATGTACGCGATAGATTGCTGAAAATAACATGATTTTTTATAACTGTTTATAACGCGTGTGTTCTTAACTGACGCTCGAATAGGGACCCGATTTTTTTAAGTTTTTTACCGTTCTGTGAGGAACTACGTAAGAGTAACGTTACAACGGGACAGTTAGTAAACACTATGTTTACCAATCGCCCCACAATAAGTGACATTTTTCAGAGGTAGCCATTTGCTTGATACTATAGTGTCAACAAATGGTTAGCAGCTCATCTTGTTGAAAAAAAGGATAATATCAACGAACCGAGAAGTAACACAACTCCATTGGGTCAACTCCACGACTGGATAACTGCCACTGTTAGAGGATAGGAGCAGCATTCGTAAGAAGAATCTTGTAAAAAGTTATTTTTCTGGTGAATCAAGTGAACTCAGAAGTTTAATTGAGTATGTTAATGGTTTAGAGAAATTATAGCTATCCAACAGTACCAATATTAAAAGTCGATGAAATTCATAAACGATTATACGACATAACTAGAATTGCTAACATCGTCCAACAAATAGAAGGTCTCGATAATTTAAATTGAATCAATTATTTTACCGAATATTTTATAAAATATTAATTTCAACAAATTCGTCTGCATCCGAGAAAGGCAAAGGATAAAATAAAGGATCACATTTCCAATCATAACACTTAACATTAAACAAACCATTCGATAAATGCGTCAAAAGGAGGGGAAATATTCTTCCTATGTTAGAATGTTAAGCCAATAGTGTACAAATTGTTATTGTAGATACAAATCAACACTTGCTATTTAGATCTCAAAACGTAATGATCACGTGTGTTGGAGTTGGAATTTATTTCTTCCTCGTCTTCTAAAAGGTGATACTGCCAGCGCGTTGGCAATTGTCTCGTTCAGTTGTCTGATCGATCTAAAAAGATTTTGTAAACGCCTCAAAGTTTTACATGGTTGCTCCAGAGAGGAGTTACAAATTACGCGCAAACTACAACTCTTAGAGCGGATTCTTGCAAACGATATGCCGTCACCAAAAAAACAGCAGTTCAGGTAAAGATCAAGTTCAGTGTTAAAGTGCAAAGGCAGTTAACCGGCAGCGTTTTAATGAACTGTAAAGTGCACATGCACATGCTATACTGTTTATAATCAGTTCACACACATTTCTCATTACACTTAATAAATACAAAATTGTCAACACAACACAACACACAAAAAGACCAATTTTCAACCACTCAAGATATTAACACAACCCAAATTACATAAATAACCTTACGCCAGGAATTGTAAGTCTGCAGAAACACCCTTATCCAAAAACACTTAAAACACGCAAGCCACACACAACCCCGGAGGTCCGAAATAACATTACCCAGCACAAAACCCGTAAGTACGCACTTGAAGCGTAAAATCATAGCATTGCATAATAGCAACCAACAGTTCATAAATAATGAAATAGGAGACACCGTACCCTCGTGTGTAGAAACAGAACCGTTAACCGTAAGCGTAGGAAACAAAACACCGCGTAAGCACAAGAACCCAGAACTGACCTTACAGAATAATTGTAACCATATGTAAACCCAAAACCTGACTGTTGCGGTAGCAACGGGTAGGTTTGAGGCGATTTTTAAATTGCAACGGCTAAATTGAGGAGATTTAAGTTGCAACGAAATGTTTCATTTTGCAACGGCTAAGTTTGGGTAGAAATTGAAACTATTGTAACTTATCGTATGAGAACAAGATCGCTGGCCTAAATAAACATACATTTTTTGCATATAAAAACACAAGGAACATAAAAAAAACCATTGCATGGATTTCCGGAAAAGGGCACAATATTTTTACACGCACTGGCACCAATACATTCAAACGACGTGTACGGACACATTTCAACACCATCAAACATGTTAGTATATAACAACCAATTTTTGTTAAATAAACGTTAGATCTATTTCAGAACCTGAATGGAGAACGTCTCGATTTTCTTTGAACGTCTTGGCCTTTCCTAGGATTTGCTTTAAGTCTCACCGGGTCACTCTGCCCCATCCGAAAAGTTGTTGTATCAATTGTGCCACTTTTGCAGCATAGATTCCCACGAACCATGAATACTAGCGGAAAGTTTAATGTACAATTGGCTATAATAACTCCTTTCGAGCAGAAACCCATCTTTTCCAATAAATTTGTTTTTGGTTGAAACTTAGGACACTGAAGGCCTTTCCTTCGCGTGGCCTGGCCCGAGTTCCGCCGTCAACACTGACCTTCAGCATAACTGACATAAAACAAAAAGCGAAAGTAAAACACAGAATCTAATTGGAGAGAAATGCACCGTATAAATAAAGATACAAGATAAGAACAGACACGGACGCGTTGGAAACACAGTTACGCACAGTACGTGCAGTTGTGCTGTTCAGTTAAGTCTTTGTCGGTCAAATCTTAACTCTTACAAAACAAGTGAAATGTGTAGTTGATTTAATTGTGTTCATTCTCTACCTGAAGTTCCGATGGTTTCCAGGAACATGTCTACAAGTATAGCACCGTTGATCTACCCGTCGCGCACGAACCGAACGTTACAGAACAATAGTTTCCGGAAGTGTTTCAAGTGCAAGTGATTGTAACGCGAAACGGAAGAACGCTACGAAGCTCCACAGCCACAGCGTGAGTGAAAGAAAGCCAGCTGACGACACACGCAAATATGACATTAGTCACAGGAAGAGGAAATCATCAAATGACTATTACCTCGAAAATAGTTAAAACCAACTCCGAAGAAAACAACTAGTGCAAGATATTAGCTGATCTAAACCGATTTACGATACAAATCGACAACCGCATCAAGAAATAGCAGAAGGAGGGACAGTCCTACAAATAATTCAATTTGCACAACTCGACCAGCCGAGATCGCTGATTCATCAAATATCGGAGATCATCGCAGATTCATCCGAAACAATAACAAATCCGCTACAAATTCCTCCTCGAGTTAAAAGTTCCTACCACAACATCTTTACAAAGGAACACGTCTGCTGAATTCACCGAAAGTCATAACAAAAAATAAGGTATTCAAGTAAGAAAACTTGAATTCAGGAGAGTCGTTAAAATTATTATTCAATTTAAAATTTACGAAATTTTACAACCCGGAAATCTTTTGATTCGTCAGTTAGCGCGACACCAGTACCGAAAGCAACATAACATCAGTATAATGAAATTATGCTACATTGTAGACCATTGGAACCAGCATCATGCACCAACATCGCACCAACATCGGGTCAACATCTAATATAAACAACTAATCAAAGAAATAACCATAACAATGTAACACTCAAAACCAAGCATAAACATAATACAACATAGTATGTACATTGTCACGTAGGGAAATCAATCTATATAATAAGAATTTAGGCCAAGACATTTGGGTCTAATCAAGATCTTAGACTCAGAACATGTGCGCGACAAATTGTTAAAATAAAAATTATTTTTTTATAACACTTTAAACGCGTATGTTCTTAACTCGTCCAAAATGGCGAAACATTTCGTTTCAATCCCAAACGGCCATTGCCGCTTATGTACAGAACAGGACGGAGACGTGCGAAATATAATCGCATGTACTGATTGCGATAGACAATTTCATCTCGCTTGTGCACAGTTGGATAAAAGACCTATGGATGTATGGTTCTGTATCCAATGCATTGATATTAGGAAAGAAAAGCTTAATCTTAATTCAATTCGTCAAGAAGGTGCTAGCACCTCAAATGACGAAAAGGCAGGTTTATTGGGAGGTGCTTCAGTGCTGCAAGGGTTTAGATTCGAAACGTTCATATCTGAAAAGGTCGTAAACGAAGCATTCAACAAATTTTGGAAAAAGCTCATACATTGGTTTATGTGGCTAGGAAACGTCACTTCAACCGCGCTGGGTATTTACATAATATGAAGAGCGCTGAAATTCTATATGAACACAATAACACTGCTTAAAATGATTGATGTTTATAATAGGTTAGGGTTATCAACATATTTCAGTCAATCCGTTAGCCAGTTGCGTCAGCATATTCGAGTTAGTTCTAGGACCTTACTTTAAACTTATACATTGTAAGCATTTAGTTATTTAGACACACTGTCCGATAACTTTGATGAATTAAAATAAAATAAAATAAAATAAATACACAGCAATATGCTATTCGAAATATATGGCTATTGCTGGCAGTTGCTAGCAGCCTTCTGCTATTCATTTACCAATTTTCTATCGCACCGCAGCCACATTAACACACGCATGCCAATGAAGAAGGACGAAACAACTTAATCAGCGATCGTTAACAACACAACCAAGTTGCACCGGATAATCAACCAGCGTACGGTTGGCACGCCGTTCACCAAACCTAAATAGAACGCTAAAGCGAGCAAACTGCATCCTGAGAAGAAATAACACACGAAGAACCAACCGTCGTAAACACTACGCGAATATCACACGTCATTGTGCAAAACATCCCACGAGCGCAACAGAGTCTCTTACTGATAAAATTAAACTCTAGGTAAGCGATATATAGATCAGGTTAGAATACATATTGCGCAATTAACAATGGTGTCTCAACAAAGAACTATCAGTCGCGCGAATTTGGTAAAACTAGTAGTTTTACGAGGGGCGGAATGTTGAGAACGTGGCAATTTGAATTTAATCAATTACTTTAATGTACTTTTTTTTATCTTTAACCGTCAATGACCATTTTCAATTTCAAATTGATTTTTCTTTCTTTTACGAGCAATTCTCGGAATCAACAAAAATGATATTTTCTTCTATAACTTGAACATTACATTTTAACGGAAAAGATTATTGAATATATAATGAGCAAAAGATCAGTGTGTCAGTGTCGGAAGTTATTTTTTTCCTCGTCTTTCAAAGGGTGGTACTGCCAGCATGCTGGCAACGGTCTCGTTCAGTCGTCTGATCGATCTAAACAGATTTTGTAAACGCCTCAAACTTTTACTGTTGAGAACGCGACAATCGAAATTTGTATATTTCTTTCAACTCATAAAAAGAATAAAATATGATAGTTCAAACGTACTCACGAACAGACGTACTCATCAAGGAGACAAACATATTGTAATCCTAAACCCTTCAAGTAGGGCCATCTAGTTTTTTTTGACTTGCATGTTTTAGCAGTCAACCGCTTCATCTCATTTCGAACCCATAACGGTTAATTTAGGATTACAGCATGCACGTGTGTCAAGGAAGACCAATTCCGAGAAGCGTAGGAAAATTCTACATCCATGTTTGCCAGGACCATAAAATTTTTAAACCTTAAAATCACTCAAACGCAGATGCGTCAATAACATTAACCAGATAATGAATTCGAAAAGCAATAATTTCAATAAATTCAAGTGTTAGGTACAGTTACGCCACAAGGCAAAACGCCTGCAATCAATGCAACAATTTGTCCTCATTAAAGAAAGCAATAAAAAAAGGATCACATTTCCATCTATAACGCTTGACATAAAACAGCACACCATAACCAGAAAACCTCCCAGAAGAATGCGAAGGCGTGCCGAAAAGGGAAAAGGCTAGCGACACAAAAGTATGCGTAAAAGGAAGAGAAAATAACCTTCCCATAATAGAACTTAAAGAAAATAGTATATAAGAAATCATTTTGAGTTGAAATAAACACTTACAATCTTGAATTGAACGAGAGCAGTCGCGTCCACGTTTTCTTTCACTCGATAAAACACATCTTCGTGTAGAAATCACACTCGTGATTTATAGCAAGCTTCTTGTTTGTCCGGCTTCTAACGAATTTCTGACATAAACTTCAACACATTGTTGATATTAAATCGAGCTGTTTACGAGGAGTTTAAGTTAACAATGTAGAACAGTTGTCACCTGGGTTGTGAGTGTCATGGTATACCAGTTTTCAAAAAGATCAGTAAAATGAACACATTGACGGCGAAATGAGTGTCAAGTATCAGGCCTAGCCAAGAGGTTAGTCTGCAGTCGCTAGCGCTAGCATTTCCTTTCAATATTAGCTAATTTTGTAATAGGTTTTTATTTATTCAAAATACCGATCAAATGTCTCGGTAACTTGTGGAACAGATGTCGCCTTTTAGTAGCAAAGCGAGAGACTCTTAGCATATTACGAATGTGCGCGCATACGTTGAAAAAAAGTTAATTTACACGGTGAAAATAGCAAAAAAAAAATTGCGATTGAATAAGTGAAAAATGTGCCGAGGACAAAAATGCTTCATATGTAACTAACCTCATCGTAAATTAAATGTTAATTCGCGTTTAAACAATTTTTTATTGGTGTTTTGAAAATTCTATTGCATTATTTATAGGCAGAATAAAATCTGAGTGCGATCATGCTTTCAACAGTATCTTATTGTTCAAGATCATCGTTGATAGACAAAAATAACAAGAAACCTGATGCGCAAGATCGACTATAAGAACAAGGATGCAAGGCATGTTCATTAAAAAAGATATGATGATGGTTCAATAAAACAACTCCATTGAACCGTAAAACCGTAAAAAATCTCTTGCGCGAATGTGTAAAGAAACCTTCATTTAAAAAAAAGAATCCAAAAAGGGACGTTTCTGCGGGAAAGTATAAACATCCGCTAAACAAGTAACGCATGCAAAAAGTACATGTGCGTTAGGGCAAAACACAAATATGCCAACCGGAAACCAGTAAAACCCCTAAGTCAGCCAAAGTCTAGAATCCAGGTAGATTTCAGGATTTGGAACAATTTCACGATCATAGGATAACAAATATCAAAAGTTTTACGATCAGCTGGGACATTCGGCGTCCCAACCACCTAAACAAGCGCCGAACAAAAACCGAAAAAAAACTTTTTTATATCACTTTTTTACTGCCTCATTAATACTATTACCAACTCAGGATATCCGATACGTTAAAACTGGGTTGTGTAGCGTCATGTTAATACAGGATGTGTTATGAAATGTAGATATGACTTAAACAAAACATCGGGTGTAAAACACAGATATAAAAAGACGTCCAAAAGCAGACATAACATAGAATATTAGGTACAGTTTATCGTACAGGCATGCTTTCCAAAATAACCCGTTGCTGATCGTAGCGTAGAGACCAATGAAAGGTCTTTGGTAAGTGCGTAAAAAATATATATTTACTTTACTAACATAAATATGGTATTGTAAAGTTTGTTCTTCAAAACACCTTCCCTGTCGGTATATGCATCAACTATGAGCATATTCCAGCCGGTACCGCGTGGAGGTTGGGAAAGGATTTTACCGGCCATTTGAATTACACGGATAAAAAATGCCACAATGAAAGTGTATTGCTTCTCCAAAGACGACATTCGCATAAGATAGTCCTTTTGCGAACAAGTAATGCCATTATTGATAAATGCAAAGTCAGGACATAATTTAATTTTCATGAACAAGGCTACACACAAAGAAAGACAACAATATATCTATATCAACGAGTGAGGGTAAAAGTCAGAAGGAAATAATGGCAAAATGTAAAGCTCAGCATACACTCTGTCCACATTCCGATGTATTAGCAAATTGTAGATAAGATGTAGATTAAAATCATTATTTCTTCTTCTTCTGGCCCTTTAATCATTTTCGTTGTAGGTCTATGGTATTAGGTAAGACCTAAGTAATTTGTGACTCTTGATTAAACATGGCTGATTGGTGCCCATACGATGCTTGAACTAAAAACGGCATGATATTAAGTCGTACGAAATGATGACTTTTCACAAGACCGGTAATTAACGCCACATCAACAAAAATGTCTCACATGACTGTGAATTAGATCCGTACTAATTATAAGCAACAACTAACCTTGTTGCGAACGCGACTCTTTTAATTTTATAAATTTCATCTAATCCAATTTCTCTTTACGAGCGATCGCTTCAACGATCTCAATTTCTAACTTTACGGTCAGTTGCGAATTTAAGGTAGAAAGAAACGTTAAGAAAAATAAGACTAGATTTCGTAGAATCAACATACTTCGTAAGCCGTCTTTTTGCATTTACCCAAAATAATAAGACAGGAAACGCTGTACGAACATGCGTATTATAAATAAGTTCAGATTTCTATAACAAATGCAGTTGAACAAACTAGCAACAGTATGGCAAAATATAATCAACCGTTCAGACTAGCACAATTTATTCTACTCAGGGATCGTTATCTCTATCCTAAATACATGATATCCTTTTCGAGGATCGCAAATGAGTATAAAGCGATCTGCATACGCACAATCGGTGCAATAAAACAACGAGCTAGGCACAAAAGCGATCCATGCACCCATTCATCAGATAACATAAACAACCCACGCCCGTACACGACGAACATTAGACAGGGTAAATTAATAGAACAAGACAAGCATGCAAGAAAGATCGCGGTTAATAAAAACTACATGCGAAACAAAGGATAAGGCGGGCGAACGTTTACATCCTCGGTCCTCGCGAAAAAAATCCATGGCGATCCAGGCAAAGATAGCAAAAATCATACCCTTGAAAATCGGGTTTACTTAGAAAGTAAAACAGAATATAAGACATTTTTCATTCTAAATAAACTCTTGCTATTGTAAAACCAAGCTGAAAGGTAGTGTGTGCGTCGTCATTTCATTTTCTTTACATCGTTTTAGTGGAAAACGCCTGTGCGAAGTCATCGATCTGATCTATTTCACTGATCAGGCCAAAAAAGTAACTAAAAACACCTCTAAGATGTAATAAACCTGCTGCTGAAAAGAGGAAAATGAGGCCAAAAACAGAAAGTAAATAAAAAATGTAGCTTAGCCATTAATTCTATGAACCACTGTACATTGTTTATCGTAACAGTATTGTTGTATACTTCATTGGAATTTATTTACCTAATTTTGATGAATTTAGTTAATCAATCGATTGATTACTCTCTGAGATGTCATTGCTTTCGAGAAATACTTTTTGATAAAATTAAGTTTAGAATGTTTTTTTGTAGATACAATTTGAAAATAGCTTCAGTCAATCCTCTTAAAATTCAAGTAACATTTTAACAATGTTTAACTTTATTTTTTAAAAACTTGAAACCTTGATTCAACGAATGTGATTTAACTTACTGTTATTGTTTAACTGTTTGAAATGCTTGTTTAGCAGAGAAAAGCCTGCTCGATCAAAATTGCATACACATACGCTATGTAAACTCGCACTTCACCAAACATACACATTTACACTGCACTCATTGAATGAAATCACTCTACCCTTTGATGAAACAAACTTAACGGTCAGCATGGAGTATTAAATGTAAACTTAAGCATGTAGTATTAAAAGACGATAAAACAAAGTTGATCAAATATAATAATTTAATTCCTAAACACTTTACAAAAAGAGATAAAAAGATACAAATTACACACCACACAATCAAATATGGAACATTGTAAGCCCTTTTATGATCAAGCCTCTAGTGCTGCTTGTGCCATACGTGCAACATGCTCGACGGTTAGTAACAAACTGTGGTAACTTACAAGCGACACGCAGTGTCCTAACGGGGAAAAGAAATAAACATTTTTCTGTCTTTCCTTTCTTTTTTGTGTATTGGTTTGTGGGTGTGTATTCAAAAATCGGTTAGAAATCCCATGTATGCATGGTAAAACACATGATCGCATGTGGTGTTTGCTTCATTCTTAACCGTTGATAGTTTAACCATTATCGTTCGTTGGATATTGTAAAAAATCTTTTAAATGTATTTTTTAATTTGTCTTTACTCTCTAATTTTTACAGAATAGGTACACACAGATTTCAAAACCAATGTAAATACAATACTACTTACTAATAGCAAACTTAAATAAAACATCTAGATTTGTATCATTTCATGGCTTCGTACATGTGCGTTACACGTATCAGCTAAACTGTCTTCCTACCCTTAACATTACGTTGAATTCTGGAAATTCGCCTTTGCAAAGGTCCTTCTCAAAATTAAGATTGGAAAAAATACAATTTTTAGATGATCCAATTTAAACCAATTTAAACCAATTTGGTTCAACCAATTTAAAGGAAGCAGGGTTCAGGAGCGCATGTTTAAATTGGTGAACCAAAGTTATCTTCAGTTTCGTACTGCCAATATCGTTGACGCGTATTTAATATAATTGATATGATTGATTTTCCCAATAATTTATGGTTTATAAATTTTGTATGGCATTTTACTGAACGCAACATACGTCTGCTTACAAAGTTTGACATATGCGCTACGTAGTGGACAAAAGTTTTCGCTGTGCGGTTCACAAATGTTTGTGTTGAAAGCACGAATGATGCTTGAAAGTATGTCACAAACTCAGAAAAGGTTACAACGTTAAGAGCGCGACTGGTACTTGAAAGTATGTGCATGCAGGCATACATTCAGAAACGTTAACGTCGCATCTGCGATGCTAACTCGCAGAACAAACAAGTCCTACAAGTATAGACAACCTTTCCGACATTATATCGGGGTTTAAAACTTTAACTATTTGCATCTTATGCAGCAACAAAAAAAACAAACACATAGTATTTACAAAAATAAATACAAGCATGTTTTGAAATATAACAAAATGTTTAAGAATTCATTTGGTCCCTAAGATTTATTTTACGCAATATAACCAACAGCAACACAATGCCTGCATACCCATTATGCCAATTATGATAAAGCAAACACTATGTGGCAAAACGTGCGCTTAACAATATAAATTATATAAACTTCTTCTTCTTTGTCACAACAACCGATGTTGGTCAAGGCCATACCGCTAGTGGGGCCTGGCTTTTAGTGACTTAATTGTTTCCATATCAGGATTGTCAGTCCTGCGTATCACGGGGTACGGTTGTAGAGAGTAGCTGTGTAAAGGTTGCTGGTTGGAACAAGACTATATTTCTAGAATCTTACATTAATAATCATAGCCTACTATTTTACTCAAGGCTTGCTCTTCAACACTCCTTCTCAAGCCTCAGAGATACCCATTAACTCGCGACTAATCTCGAATTTAGTCCGTTGCAATGGTTTAGTAAGTCCATCTGCAATCTGGTCCTCCGTGCTAACATATTCTAGAGTGACAATCCCACGGCTGAGAGCATCTTTGATGAAATGGTGACGAATATCAATGTGTTTCGTTCGTGGATGATACCCACCATTCTTCGCGATCGCAATGCAGCTTTGATTGTCACAACGAATTTCAATCACTTCATCCGCATTCGCCAGTTTCGCAGAAAGTCCGCGCCACCATGAGGCTTCCTGTACCGCCGCCGATACAGACATGTATTCAGCCTCACACGTAGATAAGGCTACCGTCGGTTGCTTCTTGCACATCCATGAAATTGCTCCTCCTTGCGCCATAAAGATGTTGCCAGTGGTGGATTTTCGTTCATCTGGATCAGATCCCCAATCAGCATCACAGTAACCGATAATTTTCGAATCTACATTTTTTTTGTAAACCAATTTAAAATTAGAAGTCCCTCGAAGATAGCGCATAACATGCTTCACTCCGTTCCAGTGTTTTTGTCCTGGATTTTTGTTGAATCGACTCAGCATGTTCACCGCGTACAGAATGTCTGGTCGAGTACTTTGTGCCAAATACATCAAACACCCAACGGCTTCTTGATACGGCACATCTTTCATCGCAGCAGTTTCATTGTTACTCTTCGGACTTTCTTCCTTGGTCAGCTTCTCACTGTTGTTCATTGGAACTGCCACTGGTTTACATTTATCCATATTGAACCTCTTTAAAATAGATTCTATGTAGATTTCTTGATCCAACTTGATGGTTTCTTTTGTCCGTTGAATCCTTATACCTAGGCAGTGCTGTGCTGCTCCTAAATCCTTCATACGGAAACAACTACAAAGATGTTTCTTCAGCTGCTTTTTCCATGCCACATCGTTGCTAAAAATCATCATGTCGTCAACGTATATAGCAACGATAATGATCTTACCTCCTTCGCTACCTACATACACGCAAGGATCGTACTGAGTTGGTATCAGGCCGAACCGTTGTAATGCTGCATCCAGTTTGTTGTTCCAAACTCGGCTCGCCTGCTTCAAACCATAAATAGCTTTGTTAAGTTTACATACCAACGTTTTCCGCTGTCCATCAACGAAGCAAGGTGGTTGCTCCATGTAAATATCTTCATCAAGATCTCCTTGCAGAAATGCTGTTACTGCATCCATTTGATCTATCATCAGATCATGCTTGATAGCCAGGGCAAAAAGGTATCGCAGCGAACAATACCGTACCACGGGAGCGTACGTTTCATCATAATCTTCCCCCTTTCGCTGTGAGAATCCTTTGACGACCAAACGAGCCTTGTATCGAGTTAAATTTCCAGATGAATCGCATTTAGTCCGATACACCCATTTGCATTTTATGGCTTGTCTTCCTTTCGGGAGCGAAGTTAGCGTCCAGGTTTTGTTCTCCATCAGAGCGTTATACTCCTCCTGCATGGCAGTCCCCCATTCTTTGCTATCATCCCTAGCGAGTGCTTCTTGGTGTGAAACAGGATCAGCATATGTTCCACTGTACATACCAGACGCAACTGCTACAAAGCCATCGACATCGCTTCCGGAAAACCCAAGAAAATCACTCGAATCGTCTTCAGATTGTACCATCGTTTCTGTACTAGTGTTGTTTTCGTCATCTGTCGTACTTTCATCGAGTTCATCATCCGTTTCTGCATCATTTTCTTCCAACGTGCTGTCTGATCCAGCATCGGGTGCAAAATTGGGAACCGGGATTTGCACAGGTTGGATTGAAGTTGTTTCCTCGAAGTCCAGTCTAACAAATGTTCTTCTTGGCTCTTGCATTGCTGTAACTGTCACGTTCGATGAACAACCTTCATCTAAAAAAATTACTTCGCGGCTAATGATCGTTTGCTTCTTTTTATGGTCGTACAGACGATATCCTTTCGTTTCTTCATCAAAGCCAGTCAGAACGCACTCATGAGATTTCGGATCCCATTTACGTCGCTTCTCCTTCGGAATCATTACCATCGCTTTCGTTCCAAACACACGCAGATGTGAAAGATCAGGTTTTCTTCCATTCCACGCTTCTTCAGGAGTTAAATTGTGTCCACGTGTAGGAGAACGATTGATAAGATAAACTGCTGTTGAAACCGCCTCCGCCCAAAAACCTTTGGTCATGTTTCCTTCGAACAGTAAACACCGCGCCATTTCCACAATAGTTCTGTTGGCACGTTCCGCCAGTCCATTTTGCTGTGGTGTGTATCCGTTCGAAGTTTCATGGCGGATGCCCTCTTTCTGCAAGAACGATGTTAGGGATTTGTTCATATATTCCTTACCGTTATCTGTACGTAGTGTTTTAAGCTTCCTTCCGCTTTGACGCTCCGCCATCGCGTGGAATCTCTTGAAGGCTTCGAAAACTTCTACTTCAGATTTCGTCTTAAGGAAATAAACGAATATACGCCTCGTCTTGTCATCGATGAACGTGATGTAGTATCGATGTCCACCAAGCGAGTGCGTTTCCATCGGTCCATTAATGTCCGAATGAACCAAATCCAAGACATTTTCAGCTCGAGAACCTTTCTTCGGAAACGGTAACTTCGAATGTTTGCCTAACGGGCAAACTCTGCAATCCGCACCGTCCATATTTTTCAATGTGATGCCAGTTGCCAAACCACCAGCAAGTTTCTTGAGATTCACAGCACCCAGATGCCCCATCCGTTTATGCCACAATTCGAAACTTTCTGCTGTGTTACACGACAGAGCCTCCTGCATGTTGTTCGCTACCTGTTCCACCTTGAACTGATTATTGTTGTGAATACCAGTAAGCACCAACTTGCCGCTAGGGTTATATACTTTGCAACCTTTGGTGTTGAATTGAACAGTATATCCCTTTTCTACCATCCTGCTAACCGAAAGTAAATTCGATGTTAAACCTGGAATCAGCTTTACATCGCTGATCGTTACAATCTCTTCCATGCATTTCGGTTGTATTATAGCAGTTCCACGAGCGACAATGTCCAGAGTTCCTCCGTTAGCAGCAACTACTTTACCTGTTGCGTTTTGCAGGTTGCTCAATAAATCCTTGTTGCTAGTCATGTGCGCATACGCTGCCGAATCCAAAATCCACTCGTTAGCTTCACTGTTTCCAAATGTCGATAGCACCGTACACAACGTTGTTCCTCCTTTTCGATCATCCTTGCAGAATTTCGCAATATGACCATACCGGCCACATTTCCTACATTGCGGACCTTTCGACGAAGAAGGCTTCTGTTTTGGCTTGAAAACTTCACGACGTTTGTTAGTGGCTAACGCTTGAACATTTTCGTTACGTAGCAACGGCCTCTCTTGAAGAAGTTTTGTCTTCACATAGTCGCCTGTGATTGCAACACCAGAATTCTCCATAGCCAAAATCATCGGTCGATACTCTTCCGGTAAACCAGCCAAAAGAATCATTCCTACCCACAAGTCGGGCAATTTGAAACCAATGGCATTTAGTTGGTTTGCCGTGGATATTACCTGATTCACGTATGAATTCATTGAGCCACATGTATCCAAATCAGACTTAATCAGCTTGTGAAGCAAGCCGATTTGCCTAAAAAGCCCTTTATCCTCAAACGCCATTTCCAATTTGTTCCAAGCAGATCGAGCCGATTCCGCGTCTTCAATATGGACATAAATTGTTGGGTCGAGTAAAAGGATGAGCTTCAATCTGGCTTGCAAATCCTTTTTTTCGTCCACCGTTTCGAAAGTTCCATCCTCTTTTTTCACAGGTTTTACTACTTCCCAAAGTCCTTCGAGTTGTAGAAACGTTTTAGCAGCAAACTTCCAGGATGTCCAATTTTCCCGACCGAGCAGACGTTCAATGGAGGGAATACTTGTCGAACCGACGAAACTTGACGAGGAATTGCTTGAGCTAGGAAGCGCCATTTTCACTAAACTTTCTAGATTCAAGTCTTCGATATTCTGGATCTTTAATCAATTTTCGAGTCTGGGCCCATAACCTGTAGAGAGTAGCTGTGTAAAGGTTGCTGGTTGGAACAAGACTATATTTCTAGAATCTTACATTAATAATCATAGCCTACTATTTTACTCAAGGCTTGCTCTTCAACAACGGTCTATTCGGGGCTTGACATTCAGCTCAACAAACACGCAACATTAAATAACAAAAAGCTTATCTAATGTATTACAAATACGATAGTAACTTACTAAAAATAAACTACATGATTCAAATCTAAATAATAGCATACGCAACAAGCAGCAAATAAGGAAGCAGCAAAAGAGTTTACGTACGGTCAACATATTGTATCAAAACATAAAAATAATTAAATAAAAATCAAAACTATTAGCACTTTATTTTTGTAAAAAAAACAACCCCTAGTCAGGTAGATCTAATTAAATCGGACCACTAAGACAAGACAATTTACAGTTCGCTAACCATTACGTTTCAAAAAGCACGTATGTTCTTCTCGATGTCGGCAAAAGCTGACTTTGCTTAATGTTAATTGAAGGATTCGATGAAACATGTGCTTATAATGTTTATAAGCATTTATAAATTATGATAAATTATAATTATAAAAATATAAAAAATATAAAAAATAATGTCAGCAATAATAAGGAAACTAAGCAACTAAAATTAAAAAAAATTAAAATTAGAAAAATTAACAACAATAATAATAATAATAATAATAATATTAATAATAATAATAATAATAATAATAATAATAATAATAATAATAATAATAATAATAATAATAATAATAATAATAATAATAATAATAATAATAATAATAATAATAATAATAATAATTACTGCAAGAGTGCCAACGTAACATCTTTAATATCAAAAATCAATTGTAATCACATAATGAGTTACATGAATAATGAACACTCTTAGAATTTAATTACGTGTCATTATTCAAATCTATTCAAGGAATCGCTACTCCAACGATACAAATAAACCTAATAGCAAGAATTACTCGATTTGTTTGAAGTTTCCACACATTTCACAGCCAAAGTGTTTGAGTTATATAAATTTAAGTTGTTTGGCTTTACTCTCCGACATTCAATGCGATTAACTCTACTACTTCGACAACATTTGAAAAAAAAAAGCATCCGAAGTAATAAATGCATTGGCATGGGCGTATAGTAATGGCTTTGGCTCACCTTTACGACTGTTTTTAGCGAGTATCACAGCAGTAGTGTTGTTTAAACTAGAAAGAGAACATTTCCACATTCATTCTTGTTAGAAAAATGCTTTCAAAAATGATACAATATAGCATATTCTACAGAATCAAGAACGTCATTTATCATTGTCCAGTATCACCTGGACGATTGTGATAGGTTTTAATTAATTATTAGAAATATTTGTTGGTATTGATTCTTCTCTTATCTGTCCTTTTTCTTTATTTTTGGCAGTTTTTGTCATTCTCTTGACTTTCGATTCCGTTGGAATTAGACTGTAATCACAGGAAATAATATCAGTAATACACTGCCTACCGTAACTATTATGACAATCATGTTCAACAATTTGAGGAAAATCCGGAAGTGATAATTAAAAATATTGAATGTATGTGTTGTGCAAAATGCGTTTTAACATCTTTCTTTATTTTTTCAAATGTTAAGGACCTTTATTGCATGACATATTATGAAATAATCGAATTTGGGGTCGTACCATACCACTAAAAAGAACTAATGCATGTAAAAATCGTCCGTTGCACTTACTAATTTAAAAATTGCCCCATGATACAAACAACAATTTTTAGAAAATTTTCACTGAAATACAGTTTTAATAATGTTTAAATAGTGATTTATAACTTTTT
The DNA here is from genome assembly GCF_017562075.2 of Anopheles merus. Taxonomy (NCBI): domain Eukaryota; kingdom Metazoa; phylum Arthropoda; class Insecta; order Diptera; family Culicidae; genus Anopheles; species Anopheles merus. The sequence continues at coordinate 10,558,201 of NC_054083.1, forward strand.
TCCGGTTTTATGAGTTTTGCAAGAATAATTGTCCAACTGTTTTTTTTTTAATATCGTTTTTTGCACGTAATGATTGTTTTCAAAATTCAAACCTAGATATGTAAAATGTAAACATAAAATGTAAAAGATATTCTTTCACATTATTTTAAGTTGCCATGAGAGCCTTGTCAATGAGAGCCTTGAGAATGACGATTCAATATTGTTAAAAAAAAAAAACAAACGCCATTCATACATTTCAACAGCGACTTTTTAGCAAACTCCGAATGATTGTTCTTGTTTTCACACATTTAGGGAATATAATCATAACCTTTTTTCCTTTCACCACCCACTTCACAATCGACGTTCTCTTACATATATGCATTTACTGTTTTTAGTAGCAAACTGTCTATAAGTGATGCTGCTATACTTATTTCGCACCTCTTTTTGGAAACATGAAAAATTAAAACCAAACCAAAAATTTAAAGATGGACATGAATGTTTATATCAAAAAAGTGTTTGAATGGTGTAAAACTGGTTATTTTGCATATTTTTGGAATATTTGCAATATTTTTGGAGTTGCCTTGACGATTGAGATTTATGACGATACAGAATAATTTCGTCATAATTCTCAATCGTTTTAGCAACTCCCAAAATATTGCTAAATATATCATGGTGGTTCTATTTTTATTTATATTTATTTAGTGTCTATTTCTAGAGATCTTTAAATAATAAAAGCTTAAAGAGGTAGAATAGGAAGAATACTAGAATATTGCAAATATAACATGGTGGTTCTATTTTTATTTTTATTGTTTTAGTGTCTATTTCTAGAGTTTTTAAATAAAAGAATCTTAATCAGGTAGAATAGGATATTTCGTGGCCCGGTAAATAAACACCCCTTACACAGGTAACGCTTAAATATCGGGGAAATGGGGAAATATCGTTATTCAGTAAAAATTATACAAAACGCATGACAAAAAAACCAAAAGTATCAAATAAGCCAGATGGAACGACGATCACTTTCTTACCTTCAGAATGAAATTCACAAAATACTGCCTATCTTCAAAAGAAAAAAGTAATCGGGATATTCTGCGAATTAACAGGATCCATACATTTATTCATGAGCAGTTTCTGAACCAGGAAATCTAGCGTGCAGTTTCCAACGATCCTTAGCGCAAACAATTCGAACGGCCAATCAACAGTACAGGTGGGCATTTCGGTTATTTTAACTGACCGCGAGTGAATCGAGGGGTTCATTGCTGTGAACGTAAACGTGATTTCGGTTCTTTCGTTCTTTTGCAAACAGCAGTACATGTTAAGTCTGTGAATCGGTACACTACTCAAAAATCGGTAGAACTGAATATTAATCCGTTGGTTTGATCGCATGAAAAGCAAGCCAACATTGACAATCTATTTTTTGACCCTAGAAAGCAATTCGTACAAACAGTCCAAAAATAGGCCATTTCTTGATTTTTCTTCCTAATTCGCGAATTTTTGAAAGTTTTTTTGTTCGTTATTTCAAAAAGATCATGAATGTTTGCATGTTTTTTGTTTACGTATCAAAAGAACCATAGCATTCTTCTTTTGTGAACCGGATCATTCATCTTTTCCACGTGTACTGAATTGACCATATGGTTCTAGTTCATTTGACGCATTTTTAATCAACAGTCAAAGGACAATTTCGAACGGTACAGTTTGGTTGAAGAAGGCCTGATTGAAGAAGAAGAAGAAAAAGAATAAGAAATGCAGAGATTTGTCTGCAATATTTTTTAACCACTTGAATAGTTGGATTTTATTACGACGAATCTTGTTTAGAGTAGATGAATTCTACAAAATTCTACTCATTACTCATTGAGCATGTACTGTACAAGTACAATGTATTTATTGTACAAGTTAATCAATACATAACTAATTTTGTTTTTACAATCCACATCGATTGTGTGCTAGATTCAGTTCGTTTGAAACAATATTTATGACAAATGAAGAAACATCATATCAAAATTACTAACTTTTTTCATAGGAAAGTGTTTAACGCACTACAACTGCTACTAGTAAACTTACTCACTTACTGAAAGCAACAGGGTCAACATGCCTACAATAAACTGAAAACCATCCGAAAATCTTCAAATAAATTAAAAAATGTACATCTTACTAGAAGCATTCGTTAAGAAAAGTAACAGAAAATCATACGAGTTAAAATTGTTGAAAGTAATACTAGCAATGAAAGAATCAAACGTTTTCTTGTTTTATGGCATCTTTATCGTCGGCCGAAATAATCAAGCGTTTTTGGGAACGCCCCTGTACGTGAGTTAAATGGTAAAAACATACGGTAAAACCAGTCTGCTGCACATAAAGATGCAACATGCATACACATAATTGTCAAAGCAAGGATCGTAGGTTAAAATATATCAAGTATATTTAGGATAGAAGCGTAAGGAAACAACAGAAATATGCAAATCCGTGAATAGACTAATGGACAGAAATTCAAACAAGTCCTAGCGAAATATAATATGTATTCTTCTTCTTCTTCTTCATTGGCACAACAACCGATGTCGGTCAAGGCCTGCCTGTACACACTTAGTGAAGTGAGCTTGGCTTTCTGTGACTTAGGCTCGGGTCTATGGAAAATGTTGCGGGAACATTTGCTGCCAAATCGTATGGATGAGCTGTCAAACTCATGTTGCGGGAACAGTTTTGTTGCACCAAAACAGAAAAAAAATAATTTCAACTTAATTTTAAAATGTTTTTGTGAGCAAATTTGAGCAAAGTTTTCGAAATAAATTGGAAAATCCAAAAATGTTGCCATTGAACAAGTTGTTTCCGCAACATGTTCATAGACCCAGGCCTTATTGTTACCATAGCAGGAAAGTCAGTCCTACGTATGGAGGCACGGTCTATTCGGGACTTGAACCCATGCCGGGCATCATGTTAGGTCGTACGAGTTGACGACTGTACCACCAGACCGGCCCAAGTAAGTAAATATGTTATGAAATTTTGTAGCGACATAGCTCAAAGGGTGTTCTCAACGATGGGTGATTTTTTCCGGTGAGTGGTCTAGGGAACTGTCCGGGATGCCGCAGTCAGATAATAGGTTAAAATATGAGGTGTCCGACTTCAGGTAGCCGTCACTGTATAATTTTCTCTACTGTTTTCTCTTTAAGGAACAAGAGGCTTCAACTAAAACCACGGATGTGACAGATTTATGAGATCAGCACAGTATTATGATATCTGTCGGGTACAATTTATTCCTACCGTTGATGCTGTTTCTACAGCGGATTAAAATTACAGAAATTTTATATATAATAGCCATCACAAGGAACGAACGCCGTTTCTTGATCTGAAACATTTTAATTTTATCAGATCAAACAGATGCGTGTTGTGGATCAACGACGTTTGAGCAATTTTGATCTCAGGTGTAAGCTTCTGCTGGAAAATGGACAAAAGTTGGCACTAACTATAACGTAGGAATACTAAGCTGCATCACTCAACACACTAAACGACGTGGGAAGAGGGGAGGCAACCGTACTGTGTCTTCCCAAATATAAGTAAATTAATAAATTGTGTTCAAAAACTTGTTTAGACAATTATTAAACACTTGCATATCAGATCTTGTTTTCAATCCAGTTTTATTACAAATCACGGTAATACATTTTTGTGTAACCTATACATTTTATTTGTGAAAAAAATTCCTGCATTATTGAGACGTATTCGTATATCCTGTAGATAGTGGTCGTATTTTATTCAAACTCAAACTATTCCTGTCTATGTTCTCTAAAAATGACATGTTGTTGTCTAAAGATAACATATTCAACTCTTTATCCTTCCGTATTTCCTGTTCTGTTAACTGATGTTGGCTATGAAAGGCTTTTTGATAATCAAAGGAATCTTTTTTGACGAATTCTAAACTCAAAGCGCAACTATTTCAACATTTATTTCCCGAAGTCCAACATGTTGACTAAAGATAGTTGAAGTTATTAGGCATCGATCATAGCCGGTGATAGCAATACTGCGTGGCCATTCTTTGTGGCTGTTGAGAATAATATGCCGGCGGAAGACTCCGCTAGAGGTATTACTCCATTTTGAGCTCATGGGACACAGCAGAAATTTCAGTCAGTCAGTTGGTCTGTCGAATAAAAGGATGAACAGAAATTAAATTAGATAATTGAATTTCAGTTAAATCATTAATCTAAACTATTTAACAATAGCTGTACCTTATAGTGAACAAGTCCAACGAACAAAGTTCATCCAAATCTGTCTCTACAACCATGATAAGTACCCAATGTTGTCATTCTTTAAATACCTGTGATGTGAGCATTAGTTTGCTGTTTCGAAAAAACCATCATCATTCCCCTTTCCGCTTACAATATGATGCTGGGTGATGTTCATGTATGTATTATTACTACTTCGTCATCGTTTCTGAAGCAACGCCAGGATTTCGTTTTCGAATCCAATTGGCTTGTTACTCTGCTACAAAATGACTCGAGTTCATCGCAGCTTAGCAACTGTCCAACGACTTTCGACCGATTCATTCATAACATTCGATGCACCATATCCACCAGCACCGATGTTGGCGCAATTGTAGTTGACATTCATGTTCTGTTTCTTTGTTCTCTATTTTTCTTCTTCTTCCTCCATTTGGGGTAGCGTCCTACCAGCATGTCCGCGGCTTATATAGGTTTTCAAGGTTCTACAGGTACCACTTAGTCGAATAGCTGGTCGTTGCCACCGGGGGACGGTCCATTCTAGGCTTGAACCCATCACGAGCATGCCATTGAGTTGTACGAGTTGTAGATTGGCTCACGGGACCGTCCCTACAGTATTATATATGTCTCTATTGTATATGACTCTAATGTTATGTTTCACTTATAAAACATGGTTGGAATCAATAGAGAAATCTGTGAATAGAAACGAAAATGGGTGTTAAACTGATATTCTTAATAGCAGAGTTCGTGAAGAGCAAAAGCTTACCAGTTGGGAAACCAAGCACAACTCCGGGAGATCGATGATAGATTTTCTCTGCTCAAAATGTGTACGGTTGTTATTTCAACAAGTTTCTATCAGGCCTTTCTGCTGCGAACTGTATGACCGGCAACATGATCTTTCATACCTAATTATTTTCTAATCTTCAATATTGATTTACAAACTTCTTGTTTAAACCGAAAGGCTCTCAAATTGAATGTTCTATTATCACGTTACTATTTTCCCTATACTTAACATGATTTTTGAAACTCTGTCAGTCTTTATGGACAACAGTTCATGTGGCTCGTGCAACTTACTTTCATATTCGCTTAGTTATGTGTTGGTTTTGATGTATGCTAGAACTTTTATAAAAAGTAAATGAGGTATAATCTGGTACTTGATGGCACTTAATGTCTGATAGGAAAATACTCCTAAATCATAATCAACTTGCGATGAATTTAAATTTACGAGAACAACGGAATAGACAAAGACTGCATTTACGAGAACAACGCCAATCATCTAATACATCGTCATTTGATGATTTTAATATTTCTTAACATTGATGTAAATTTGCCACGGAATGATTTGTAAAATATAGTATAACTATTTTTTACATAGTATTTGTACTTTCTGTGTCAAACATTAACTCACATGTGAAACCTAATTAATAATTTTTCTTTTCGTCCTCTACTCCTGCCAATCTTCTTTTTTTTGTATTTTTTATAATTGTGTTATATTTTTAGAACTCAAACTGAGTATAACTCCAGGTATAAGGTGAACACCAACCTTTTTCCCAGTTACTGGAATACAGTTTCCATGTCCACAGTACCAGTAACGAAAACAAGCACTGCAACACAAAAACACTGTTCCTCTTTTAGACGCTTGGAAATCTCTCCTAACTAAATCCTCCTGATTGGGCCAATAGTACCAGATCCAAGCCACCAGTACCGATACCCACCTCAGAGCAAACTTTAGGGCCTTAGGGTAGCATTCTCAATCCCGTACTTCGAGATTCCCAGTCTCGTTCCGGGCTCAAGATCATCCCACAGTCCCCTCCAGGACGCTTGGACGTCCCCCACCACAGTTGAGCGCTTGTGATTGGGCCAATAGTACCGGTTCCAAGCTACCAGTACCGATGCCCACCTCACAGCATTCTCTGGGGCTCTTGGGCAGCCCCCTTCCTACTCGTGTTACGATCCAGGAACAAAGCACTGGTCCCAAACATCCAATACCGATACCTGGTCCAACTATCTACGGGACATTTGTGATCAAACCTTTCTCGAGCCCGTACTCAGAGATTCCCAGTCTCGTTCCGGGCTCAAGATCGTCCCACAGTCCCCTCCAGGACGCTTGGACGTCCCCCACCACAGTTGAGCGCTTGTGATTGGGCCAATAGTACCGGTTCCAAGCTACCAGTACCGATGCCCACCTCACAGCATTCTCTGGGGCTCTTGGGCAGCCCTCTTCCTACTCGTGTTACGATCCAGGAACAAAGCACTGGTCCCAAACATCCAATACCGATACCTGGTCCAACTATCTACGGGACATTTGTGATCAAACCTTTCTCGAGCCCGTACTCAGAGATTCCCAGTCTCGTTCCGGGCTCAAGATCGTCCCACAGTCCCCTCCAGGACGCTTGGACGTCCCCCACCACAGTTGAGCGCTTGTGATTGGGCCAATAGTACCGGTTCCAAGCTACCAGTACCGATGCCCACCTCACAGCATTCTCTGGGGCTCTTGGGCAGCCCTCTTTCTACTCGTGTTACGATCCAGGAACAAAGCACTGGTCCCAAACATCCAATACCGATACCTGGTCCAACTATCTACGGGACATTTGTGATCAAACCTTTCTCGAGCCCGTACTCCGAGATTCCCAGTCTCGTTCCGGGCTCAAGATCGTCCCACAGTCCCCTCCAAGACGCTTGGACGTCCCCCACCACAGTTGAGCGCTTGTGATTGGGCCAATAGTACCGGTTCCAAGCTACCAGTACCGATTCCCACCTCACAGCATTCTCTGGGGCTCTTGGGCAGCCCCCTTCCTACTCGTGTTACGATCCAGGAACAAAGCACTGGTCCCAAACATCCAATACCGATACCTGGTCCAACTATCTACGGGACATTTGTGATCAAACCTTTCTCGAGCCCGTACTCCGAGATTCCCAGTCTCGTTCCGGGCTCAAGATCGTCCCACAGTCCCCTCCAAGACGCTTGGACGTCCCCCACCACAGTTGAGCGCTTGTGATTGGGCCAATAGTACCGGTTCCAAGCTACCAGTACCGATTCCCACCTCACAGCATTCTCTGGGGCTCTTGGGCAGCCCCCTTCCTACTCGTGTTACGATCCAGGAACAAAGCACTGGTCCCAAACATCCAATACCGATACCTGGTCCAACTATCTACGGGACATTTGTGATCAAACCTTTCTCGAGCCCGTACTCCGAGATTCCCAGTCTCGTTCCGGGCTCAAGATCGTCCCACAGTCCCCTCCAAGACGCTTGGACGTCCCCCACCACAGTTGAGCGCTTGTGATTGGGCCAATAGTACCGGTTCCAAGCTACCAGTACCGATGCCCACCTCACAGCATTCTCTGGGGCTCTTGGGCAGCCCCCTTCCTACTCGTGTTACGATCCAGGAACAAGGCACTGGCCCCAAACATCCAATACCGATACCTGGTCTAACTATCTACGGGATATTTGTGATCAAACCTTTCTCGAACCCGTACTCCGAGATTCCCAGTCTCGTTCCGGGCTCAAGATCGTCCCACAGTCCCCTCCAGGACGCTTGGACGTCCCCCACCACAGTTGAGCGCTTGTGATTGGGCCAATACTACCGGTTCCAAGCTACCAGTACCGATGCCCACCTCACAGCATTCTCTGGGGCTCTTGGGCAGCCCTCTTCCTTCTCGTGTTAAGATCCAGGAACAAAGCACTGGTCCCAAACATCCAATACCGATACCTGGTCTAACTATCTACGGGATATTTGTGATCAAACCTTTCTCGAGCCCGTACTTCGAGATTCCCAGTCTCATTCCGGGCTCAAGATCATCCCACAGTCCCCTCCAGGACGCTTGGACGTCCCCCACCACAGTTGAGCGCTTGTGATTGGGCCAATAGTACCGGTTCCAAGCTACCAGTACCGATGCCCACCTCACAGCATTCTCTGGGGCTCTTGGGCAGCCCCTTCCTACTCGTGTTACGATCCAGGAACAAGGCACTGGCCCCAAACATCCAATACCGATACCTGGTCTAACTATCTACGGGATATTTGTGATCAAACCTTTCTCGAGCCCGTACTCAGAGATTCCCAGTCTCGTTCCGGGCTCAAGATCATCCCACAGTCCCCACCAGGACGCTTGGACGTCCCCCACCACAGTTGAGCGCTTGTGATTGGGCCAATAGTACCGGTTCCAAGCTACCAGTACCGATGCCCACCTCACAGCATTCTCTGGGGCTCTTGGGCAGCCCCCTTCCTACTCGTGTTACGATCCAGGAACAAAGCACTGGTCCCAAAAATCCAATACCGATACCTGGTCCAACTATCTACGGGACATTTGTGATCAAACCTTTCTCGAGCCCGTACTTCGAGATTCCCAGTCTCGTTCCGGGCTCAAGATCGTCCCACAGTCCCCTCCAGGACGCTTGGACGTCCCCCACCACAGTTGAGCGCTTGTGATTGGGCCAATAGTACCGGTTCCAAGCTACCAGTACCGATGCCCACCTCACAGCATTCTCTGGGGCTCTTGGGCAGCCCTCTTCCTACTCGTGTTACGATCCAGGAACAAAGCACTGGTCCCAAACATCCAATACCGATACCTGGTCCAACTATCTACGGGACATTTGTGATCAAACCTTTCTCGAGCCCGTACTCAGAGATTCCCAGTCTCGTTCCGGGCTCAAGATCATCCCACAGTCCCCACCAGGACGCTTGGACGTCCCCCACCACAGTTGAGCGCTTGTGATTGGGCCAATAGTACCGGTTCCAAGCTACCAGTACCGATGCCCACCTCACAGCATTCTCTGGGGCTCTTGGGCAGCCCTCTTCCTTCTCGTGTTACGATCCAGGAACAAAGCACTGGTCCCAAAAATCCAATACCGATACCTGGTCCAACTATCTACGGGACATTTGTGATCAAACCTTTCTCGAGCCCGTACTTCGAGATTCCCAGTCTCGTTCCGGGCTCAAGATCGTCCCACAGTCCCCTCCAGGACGCTTGGACGTCCCCCACCACAGTTGAGCGCTTGTGATTGGGCCAATAGTACCGGTTCCAAGCTACCAGTACCGATGCCCACCTCACAGCATTCTCTGGGGCTCTTGGGCAGCCCCTTCCTACTCGTGTTACGATCCAGGAACAAGGCACTGGCCCCAAACATCCAATACCGATACCTGGTCCAACTATCTACGGGACATTTGTGATCAAACCTTTCTCGAGCCCGTACTCCGAGATTCCCAGTCTCGTTCCGGGCTCAAGATCGTCCCACAGTCCCCTCCAAGACGCTTGGACGTCCCCCACCACAGTTGAGCGCTTGTGATTGGGCCAATAGTACCGGTTCCAAGCTACCAGTACCGATTCCCACCTCACAGCATTCTCTGGGGCTCTTGGGCAGCCCCCTTCCTACTCGTGTTACGATCCAGGAACAAAGCACTGGTCCCAAACATCCAATACCGATACCTGGTCTAACTATCTACGGGACATTTGTGATCAAACCTTTCTCGAGCCCGTACTTCGAGATTCCCAGTCTCGTTCCGGGCTCAAGATCGTCCCACAGTCCCCTCCAGGACGCTTGGACGTCCCCCACCACAGTTGAGCGCTTGTGATTGGGCCAATAGTACCGGTTCCAAGCTACCAGTACCGATGCCCACCTCACAGCATTCTCTGGGGCTCTTGGGCAGCCCCCTTCCTACTCGTGTTACGATCCAGGAACAAAGCACTGGTCCCAAACATCCAATACCGATACCTGGTCCAACTATCTACGGGACATTTGTGATCAAACCTTTCTCGAGCCCGTACTCAGAGATTCCCAGTCTCGTTCCGGGCTCAAGATCATCCCACAGTCCCCTCCAGGACGCTTGGACGACCCCCACCACAGTTGAGCGCTTGTGATTGGGCCAATAGTACCGGTTCCAAGCTACCAGTACCGATGCCCACCTCACAGCATTCTCTGGGGCTCTTGGGCAGCCCCCTTCCTACTCGTGTTACGATCCAGGAACAAAGCACTGGTCCCAAACATCCAATACCGATACCTGGTCCAACTATCTACGGGACATTTGTGATCAAACCTTTCTCGAGCCCGTACTTCGAGATTCCCAGTCTCGTTCCAGGCTCAAGATCGTCCCACAGTCCCCTCCAGGACGCTTGGACGTCCCCCACCACAGTTGAGCGCTTGTGATTGGGCCAATAGTACCGGTTCCAAGCTACCAGTACCGATGCCCACCTCACAGCATTCTCTGGGGCTCTTGGGCAGCCCTCTTCCTACTCGTGTTACGATCCAGGAACAAAGCACTGGTCCCAAACATCCAATACCGATACCTGGTCCAACTATCTACGGGACATTTGTGATCAAACCTTTCTCGAGCCCGTACTCCGAGATTCCCAGTCTCGTTCCGGGCTCAAGATCGTCCCACAGTCCCCTCCAGGACGCTTGGACGTCCCCCACCACAGTTGAGCGCTTGTGATTGGGCCAATAGTACCGGTTCCAAGCTACCAGTACCGATTCCCACCTCACAGCATTCTCTGGGGCTCTTGGGCAGCCCCCTTCCTACTCGTGTTACGATCCAGGAACAAAGCACTGGTCCCAAACATCCAATACCGATACCTGGTCCAACTATCTACGGGACATTTGTGATCAAACCTTTCTCAAGCCCGTACTCCGAGATTCCCAGTCTCGTTCCAGGCTCAAGATCATCCCACAGTCCCCTCCAGGACGCTTGGACGTCCCCCACCACAGTTGAGCGCTTGTGATTGGGCCAATAGTACCGGTTCCAAGCTACCAGTACCGATTCCCACCTCACAGCATTCTCTGGGGCTCTTGGGCAGCCCCCTTCCTACTCGTGTTACGATCCAGGAACAAAGCACTGGTCCCAAACATCCAATACCGATACCTGGTCCAACTATCTACGGGACATTTGTGATCAAACCTTTCTCGAGCCCGTACTCCGAGATTCCCAGTCTCGTTCCGGGCTCAAGATCGTCCCACAGTCCCCTCCAAGACGCTTGGACGTCCCCCACCACAGTTGAGCGCTTGTGATTGGGCCAATAGTACCGGTTCCAAGCTACCAGTACCGATGCCCACCTCACAGCATTCTCTGGGGCTCTTGGGCAGCCCCCTTCCTACTCGTGTTACGATCCAGGAACAAGGCACTGGCCCCAAACATCCAATACCGATACCTGGTCTAACTATCTACGGGATATTTGTGATCAAACCTTTCTCGAACCCGTACTCCGAGATTCCCAGTCTCGTTCCGGGCTCAAGATCGTCCCACAGTCCCCTCCAGGACGCTTGGACGTCGCCCACCACAGTTGAGCGCTTGTGATTGGGCCAATAGTACCGGTTCCAAGCTACCAGTACCGATGCCCACCTCACAGCATTCTCTGGGGCTCTTGGGCAGCCCTCTTCCTTCTCGTGTTAAGATCCAGGAACAAAGCACTGGTCCCAAACATCCAATACCGATACCTGGTCTAACTATCTACGGGATATTTGTGATCAAACCTTTCTCGAGCCCGTACTTCGAGATTCCCAGTCTCATTCCGGGCTCAAGATCATCCCACAGTCCCCTCCAGGACGCTTGGACGTCCCCCACCACAGTTGAGCGCTTGTGATTGGGCCAATAGTACCGGTTCCAAGCTACCAGTACCGATTCCCACCTCACAGCATTCTCTGGGGCTCTTGGGCAGCCCCCTTCCTACTCGTGTTACGATCCAGGAACAAAGCACTGGTCCCAAACATCCAATACCGATACCTGGTCCAACTATCTACGGGACATTTGTGATCAAACCTTTCTCGAGCCCGTACTCAGAGATTCCCAGTCTCGTTCCGGGCTCAAGATCATCCCACAGTCCCCACCAGGACGCTTGGACGTCCCCCACCACAGTTGAGCGCTTGTGATTGGGCCAATAGTACCGGTTCCAAGCTACCAGTACCGATGCCCACCTCACAGCATTCTCTGGGGCTCTTGGGCAGCCCTCTTCCTTCTCGTGTTAAGATCCAGGAACAAAGCACTGGTCCCAAACATCCAATACCGATACCTGGTCTAACTATCTACGGGACATTTGTGATCAAACCTTTCTCGAGCCCGTACTTCGAGATTCCCAGTCTCGTTCCGGGCTCAAGATCATCCCACAGTCCCCTCCAGGACGCTTGGACGTCCCCCACCACAGTTGAGCGCTTGTGATTGGGCCAATAGTACCGGTTCCAAGCTACCAGTACCGATTCCCACCTCACAGCATTCTCTGGGGCTCTTGGGCAGCCCCCTTCCTACTCGTGTTACGATCCAGGAACAAAGCACTGGTCCCAAACATCCAATACCGATACCTGGTCCAACTATCTACGGGACATTTGTGATCAAACCTTTCTCGAGCCCGTACTCAGAGATTCCCAGTCTCGTTCCGGGCTCAAGATCATCCCACAGTCCCCTCCAGGACGCTTGGACGTCCCCCACCACAGTTGAGCGCTTGTGATTGGGCCAATAGTACCGGTTCCAAGCTACCAGTACCGATGCCCACCTCACAGCATTCTCTGGGGCTCTTGGGCAGCCCTCTTCCTTCTCGTGTTAAGATCCAGGAACAAAGCACTGGTCCCAAACATCCAATACCGATACCTGGTCTAACTATCTACGGGACATTTGTGATCAAACCTTTCTCGAGCCCGTACTTCGAGATTCCCAGTCTCGTTCCGGGCTCAAGATCATCCCACAGTCCCCTCCAGGACGCTTGGACGTCCCCCACCACAGTTGAGCGCTTGTGATTGGGCCAATAGTACCGGTTCCAAGCTACCAGTACCGATGCCCACCTCACAGCATTCTCTGGGGCTCTTGGGCAGCCCCCTTCCTACTCGTGTTACGATCCAGGAACAAGGCACTGGCCCCAAACATCCAATACCGATACCTGGTCTAACTATCTACGGGATATTTGTGATCAAACCTTTCTCGAACCCGTACTCAGAGATTCCCAGTCTCGTTCCGGGCTCAAGATCATCCCACAATCCCCTCCAGGACGCTTGGACGTCCCCCACCACAGTTGAGCGCTTGTGATTGGGCCAATACTACCGGTTCCAAGCTACCAGTACCGATGCCCACCTCACAGCATTCTCTGGGACTCTTGGGCAGCCCCTTTCCTACTCGTGTTACGATCCAGGAACAAAGCACTGGTCCCAAACATCCAATACCGATACCTGGTCCAACTATCTACGGGACATTTGTGATCAAACCTTTCTCGAGCCCGTACTTCGAGATTCCCAGTCTCGTTCCGGGCTCAAGATCATCCCACAGTCCCCTCCAGGACGCTTGGACGTCCCCCACCACAGTTGAGCGCTTGTGATTGGGCCAATAGTACCGGTTCCAAGCTACCAGTACCGATGCCCACCTCACAGCATTCTCTGGGGCTCTTGGGCAGCCCTCTTCCTACTCGTGTTACGATCCAGGAACAAAGCACTGGTCCCAAACATCCAATACCGATACCTGGTCCAACTATCTACGGGACATTTGTGATCAAACCTTTCTCGAGCCCGTACTTCGAGATTCCCAGTCTCGTTCCGGGCTCAAGATCGTCCCACAGTCCCCTCCAGGACGCTTGGACGTCCCCCACCACAGTTGAGCGCTTGTGATTGGGCCAATAGTAACGGTTCCAAGCTACCAGTACCGATGCCCACCTCACAGCATTCTCTGGGGCTCTTGGGCAGCCCCCTTCCTACTCGTGTTACGATCCAGGAACAAAGCACTGGTCCCAAACATCCAATACCGATACCTGGTCCAACTATCTACGGGACATTTGTGATCAAACCTTTCTCGAGCCCGTACTTTGAGATTCCCAGTCTCGTTCCGGGCTCAAGATCGTCCCACAGTCCCCTCCAGGACGCTTGGACGTCCCCCACCACAGTTGAGCGCTTGTGATTGGGCCAATAGTACCGGTTCCAAGCTACCAGTACCGATGCCCACCTCACAGCATTCTCTGGGGCTCTTGGGCAGCCCTCTTCCTACTCGTGTTACGATCCAGGAACAAAGCACTGGTCCCAAACATCCAATACCGATACCTGTCGTCACGATCGCTTAACCCTTTATGAACGAATCATTTCATACCTGTTTACAGGAAACAGCTTACTAGTCCCTACAGGATGCTGTGTTCGAATATCGCTCCAGCTGCTTTCTTTTTTTACACCTTCCTTGGAAAGCAGCACCGTCCCTTTGGTTAGGCTTCAACGAGCGGACAAAGCTCATCAAAACCGACATCCGGCAGCGCCACGAGGAGGCAGGGATCGGATTTTGCCAGTGGACTAAACGTACCATTAGCACCCTGTCGAGGCACATTCCTCTACTTTGGTACAGTCCACTGCGAGACGGGTTCGCTAATACCGGCTCGTGCCGTAAAATGAAGTTTCAATTGTGAGTTACATGTGAACAGACGGATTGCTGTATTGATGCAGGTATTACAGAAGAACAATTATCTGAGCTTGGGACGAAACGAACAATTGCAAACTGTACATGCACGCTTCATAGTCAATACTGTCGGAGATGTACAGGTATTCCCCAATATACGATACATGCGATTTCGCTGCACGACTCTTCAAATGTGAGCTAATTATACTGATATGGTCGAATTTTGAAGATCATTTTAAAAGGCATAAAATTGTAATCTTCAGTTGAGATACATAAAATAACTAATTTAGTGACTAAAACATACCATTTTATGCAAAATCAAACGATAATTAGCAATAATTTGAATGAAACTCGTCATTCGACATACGCTATTGACTCCGGTCTGCATTAGTAGCGTATATTGGGAAATACCTGTATTACAATTTTGAGCGACAAAAAAAAAGAAACAAAAAACACGTTCCTTCTTTTACATAAATTCTATTCTCATTTGGTCTTCACAGTTCCACAGGTAAATCTTAGCTGATGGTTGTGTTTGAACTTCAATTTTGCTTGTATATCAAGTTTTTCGTATTAAAATAACATACAATATTTGACATACAGACATTGAGACCCATTAATACTTCCACTCCTGAAGCCACTGTTTAATTGTTAAAAACACGTATCTTTATATCAACTTTGATAAACTCTGGCACTTTGCATACAGGGTTTCCAGCGATTTATTGGTTGGTTCCCATCAATTTTTGGTTGGTTCCTATCAATTTTTGGTGGGTTTCCATTTTTTTGGTGCGTTCCCACGATTTTTGGTCGTTTCCCAGAATTTGTTGGTCCAATTGTATTGATATCCAATCGAAAAATACCAATAAATTATGGGAACGGACCAAAAATCTATGGGATACGATAAAAAAAAATCGTGGGAACGCACCAAAAAATCATGGGAACTGACCAATAAATCGTGGGAAACCCTGTAAGACAAATGCCGGTTCGTTTTTCTACTTCTTCCAGTACTGCATCAAACCCGTGTTTGGAAATAACACACACATTGACAGCTTTTTACTCTCGGGGAATAATCGCTACTGCGTCATTAACCCATACTACTGTATCTTCTCGTACAGCTCATAGTTTACCATGTGCCCCAACTCTCGGAAGAATATTTGTACATGTTCACCTTTTTTTATTAAATCACACTTTTACAATACCACAAGAAACTACTGACTAAACTACACACAACACGAATCAACACATTTTACTGATTTTCACTAGCGATTCCAGTCCGCTTGAAGCCGACGTTTGTCCCTGGTTCGAGCCGTCCGGAGTGTGCGAGAGATGCTATCAAACTGGAGAAACGAGAGAAACCCATCGTCGTTCTTGTACTCTTTCGCAGGGTAGACATACATTTTACTTTGCTATGCGCTGTGCTACGGATAGCATTGATGAATGAGAGAGAGAGAGAGAGAGAGAGAGAGAGAAAGAGAGAGAGAATACGAAAGGCAGTTTTGAAGCTGGGCAAACGAGGTTGCCAAATGGTACGATTGTCAATGTGTGAGAGTTTACCTAGAACCGGCTGATCGTATGTTACTCACACCGCAATGAAATTCCTGTACCTCTTGTGCCGTTAAATTCAAAATAGAACATTGACACCAACACATTCACATCATAAATTGGAGGGAAAATTCGCAATGATGTATTATTTCAGATTCTATTGGTATTATTATGCTTTAAACTTATGCTTGAAAACTATTTAACACATTGTACAGTGACGTATTTAATTATTTAATATAAGCGTAAGTATAATATACGCATCATCGCTATCAGTATAATTATGATGCTCATATATATAAAAGTAGATTTTTTTGTGCTATCATTTCTCCGATATTGTTACCATTTGACAGGCAAATTTTAAAGGTAATATGATCATACTATGTGCCGTACATTTAATGTCGATTTAATGCCTTTTTTATAAATTGTACCCCATGTTGTACCTGTGATTATAAAGGATTGTATTCCTAATCATGTCAGTTCGTATTTTGTTATGTTACTTGACCATTATTTTGCTCTGCCTGCCTCTACGCCAGGTTACAGGAACATGTTAGCAATACATTACAATATATATGTTTCAAACATGGGTAGTAGCTAAATCTGACAACAGTATGGTCAAGAAGCAATGTAATTCCATGGAGCAAAAGATAGAAAAAACCACGTTTTTGTGTGGTAGGAGCAAATACGTGCAGAGAAATGGCGAGAGGTACAGCTGTTCGTAACAAAGAGAAGATGACAAAGCAACTGCAAACGCATCGAAACGAAAGGCAGGGAGTGCATGAGAATCGTACCATCTTTCGCGAGAGAATTTACAGGGTATGCGATGTGTTTCGGATTTCACGATTTGTTTTTTAAACTGTTTCTAGACAACATTCTAACTGTCTCGTTTGCCAGATTTACGTGTGAAACTAATAAACGCCAATCGCTTAGTCGTCCTCCGAGCGTGCATTGTACCCAAATATCATCATAATTGTTTGACATCCCTGATCTATGCATAACAGGGCTTATGCTACTCTCCGCCTTGGCGCTAGCGTTGTACTAAAGCAAAAGGTAAAAGATAATTTCACACCCAGTCAATGCACAGTGGGCAGTTTGGAACAACTGCCGTCAAAAGAAATATGAAATCGCGTAAACTCGTGGTTATTGTTCAAATAAGACATTTTTGATTGGTATTATTGTCCTTTGGCACTGCAGCTCTTTATGATGAAATATCAAAGATGGGTTTATTCTCAAAAATCACGTTTTTTTTTTAGTAATTTTTCCTTTCAACCAAGCAATTATGATACATTATTATGATACATGATACTTTCGTGGTCGCTCTCGGTCGTACTTAGCCCAAGTGCCACAAATCCACTAAACGACCACTAAACGGCTTCTAAACGACTCAAGTTCTCTACCTAAACGGAATATAGAAAGACTTCGTTTAGCAGACGGCAAACGACTCATTCATTCTAAAAATAGCAAAAAAGCTGGTGGCGCTCTCTGTTGGTGGGATACCCCAACCAGTTGAGCTTCATCGCTTGGAGGAGAGCTTTCTCATTTCCTCTGTACTGTTGTATGGTTTCGCATTGAAGTTATGCATCGCTAGAACTAGAACGGCGACACAATTGTTTAATTACTAAACTCCAACGGAAACCACCAGTACTGAAGCAAGTGAGAATTGGGTAATGGTCGTTGGTGTTGATACCCACGTATCTGACCACACGACCATTCACATAGATTTTTGCTCAGAAAGTTATAAGGCTATATAGGTCATGATAAGATGAAACTTGTCGAAACACATTGCAAGAACAGGATAGCAATATAATGATGAGTTGTAATACGCCATCTATTGATCAAACCAATGAAGCTGTGGAGCTTTCATTTTTTATATGGATATTCAATTTTCCAGTCGTTTAAGCTTAATCTGTGGCGCTTGGGAGGTTTTTCGCCAAATGACAAAGGCAATGGTATAGACTACAAAGACCTTGGGAATTCTTGAGACTTTTTTGCACAGGTTTGAATATGAAAAAAACGATAATTTGAGCTGATTCATTGATTAAGATCTTTTTTTAATTTCAAACAACTTTAAAGAAATCCATATTTTTTCCATAAAGCATTATAAGAAACCTTAAAAACAAGGTTTTGTAAATTATACTTTAGCTCTAGCTAGTATCAACTACAGTACAGGTAGTCCCCGAGATACACGGTACCTCTCATACGCGGATTCGGAGATACGCGGTTTTCTAAATTTGACGGTTATTGGAACAAATTGTACTGATTTGACACATCATACGTAAAATTCCATAGAACTTCCTTTTTGATCGAATGTTAAAATAACAGCTTGGAACCTTTTGAAATATATTTTAAGTCAGAATCATATCAAATAATGAATTAAATGGCTAAAACCTCTCACTACTTACAAAATTATACGAAAATTAGTTATATTTTAGCTGGAAATCACAAGATTCGTCTTACGCGGAAATTCGAGATAAGCGGTTCCTGCGGCCATTTTCGGTCCCCATTAACCGTGTATCTCGGGGACCGCCTGTACAAGAAAAACAATTCAGTACATGAAAATTGACAATTGAATAAGCATTTTAAAAAAATATCCTTTGATGATTTTTACTTCTTAACTATTTATTAAAAAAAATGAATTTATTTTACTTTGATCCTTACAAAATGAAACAAAACAGCTTGACAAAAAGATAATTTTTATTTTATTAGGCTTTATCCCGGCAAATGCCGACTGTGCAATAGGTTGGTTGTTTGTTTAGCTTATAGAGACTTCGAGCATCTCTGCTTCATTCGTCTCTAACTCATGCAATGCAATACTATTTCCGTTTTATTTTTCGATGTAATTACATGCAGAATTTTAGTACTCTGTTTCAATGAATGTTTATAAATACATACATACATACATTTTCAGAATAATGTATTGCCCATAAATACAATGCACGGTGACCAATTATGAATGTGATGGCCCAAATTTTTTACAGCAAACATTAAATAAAATACAGTTTAGAGCCGTTTATCCGGGCAAATTGGACTCGAACTCGCTCATGACACGTAATCATTTCAGTATTGTTGCTCCCTGTGTAAGCAGAGCCCTTTTTGACCTTTTATTTTGCATTGGGTAAGGAATACAACAAAGCATTGCTTATTAGAGTAAAACAAATAAGTTTCATACAATTTGCGCATACTAAAACCGAATAGATAGCGTCCTAAGCATATTTTTAGCATATTTATTGGCATATTTTTGACTTAAATCGGATCATACCAATTGTTTTTCGATAGTATCGGTATTTTTCTTATGAATGAGCGAATCATCGTTTCTGTATCTATTTCGGTACCCATTTGTGCCCTTCGATTCTGATAATGTAAACAAAATCTAAAATATTCTCTCCACATATTCTCAGAACTCACCGTTGAATCTTATAGCCATACTCACAAACACTCTGTTGTCGGTCACACCTAGCACAAACGTTCCAACAAGCTAACCGTTATTGTTCCTGTGAGTTGCTTAACAAAATCGTGATGATTGTATTGCAAGTTGTCGTGATAATGCTGTTAACCAGCCGCAATTCCGCTGATTGTCAATCAGTAGTAAATCATAACAACGAAAGTGTAAATTTGAGCACACAAAACGATTGGAGCTGTGCGAGATTATTAAACCATTGTTTGATTGTTACAACCGTAAACTACCGTGTGCCTGGTAAAGAATTTGCCATCAACTTCGACTGCAATGTGGACCCGGTGAAGAATGCATATTCGGACAAAGTGTTTCGAAAGGTTACGAGCTACCGCATGGATGGCAGAAACGCATACAGCGATACTGGATTTGGTTTAGAGTATCTGAGTTTTCCAGACAAAATAACCGCACTAGTGCTGCATGGTTACTGTGTGCGTATGCAGAGGACCGTACCGTTGTACCGTGATTTTCATAACCTTGAGCTGCTGGAGTTAATTAACTGTAATGTGAATCATATCAATGAAGCTGTTTTTCAAGATCTACCAAAGTTGCAAAAGTTAGTACTAAATAGCACCACATTTGGGGTAATGACCCATGATGTGTTTCACAAACTCATACAATTGAAAGAATTGTTCATAGAGAATTGTACAGGGATACAGTTCACAGCGAGCGATTTGGTAAACATTCAACTAATTTTTGTAAGAAATAGTACGGTGTACCAAATTTCTTCAATATTCGATTATCTACCATCAACGTTAAAGTCAATCAATTTCGTCAATGTGCTAACTCATAAAATTTCAAATATAACACTACGACCATCAGATGAAGTGCAAAGTGCTGTGGAAGATGTTGCCGTAGTCCAAAGTTTGCTCTCTTGTGTGATTGTAAAAAGTTTGCCACGATTGATTTCACTAAACCTTTCAAGGAACTCGCTATCTGAGAACTCAATAGTGTTGCACAATATACCGTCGCTAGTTACGTTAGTGTTAAGCCATAATGCATTTAGTCAAGTTTCAGTAGCTTTATTAGCATCGGGATCTTCGTTAAACGTACTCGATCTTAGTCATAATCAAATTTCTTACATACATCCCAAAGCGTTCAGTTCATCACCTTTTCTTCGGATGGTAAATCTTTCGTACAATTTGCTTTTGAGCATGGAACATTTTGTGCCTCAGCCTCGCCTGGAGCGAATTGAAATCGATCAAAATCCGTGGGATTGTTTGTGGTTAAACAAATGTCGAGTTATTAATCCGTCACTCTTTGAAATTCTTCGATATAGCAAACGATACGACGTACTTTCAGTATGGGGTCTACCGTGTCGGCTAGAAGATACAAAGGAAATTTCAACTAGTCCCCCACTCGACTGGAGTGATGAAACCATAGCTGATTCTGCTAGTGCATATCCACAAGGAAAAATATTCACTAAAGGAAGGAAAGAATCAATTGTTCAACCGTTGTCTACTGCTACAAATTCGTTAAAAATACTAATAACAATATCGGTTGGAGTATTAGTATCAAATGTTATAATTTTACTTTACAATCGTTACCGTAAAATTTTACATGTTCCTTTCTATCGGTATCTTACTAAAACGAATTCAATTGGTGATGCTGGAACAGAGAAAAGCACCTCCTTTTGGTACGAGGTACCAGTTGGTGGTGATCCTAATGCAATGCCTCTGAATAATATATATGAAGAAATTTGTGATTCAGACACACGTCGTGATTTATATGACGCACTGAACTTCCATCGGACTCAAGATCAGTAATCAGTGTAATAAAAATGCCGGTATAAAATTTAATGACAGATTCATGGAACATAAATAAAAAATATAATAGAGCTGAGCATTAATGTATTATGTTTGGTATTTATTAGACTAGATGTTAAGCGATAAATCATAACTGGTAATATTAAATTCCAAAATATCAGCAAGGATCTTAGTAAAAATGAATAAAGGATTGATCTATTAATGCTCTTTGAAGGTATGGGCATATTGAATCGTTGGATCTGGATGGAAAGCTAAATAATTGTTTGAATAATCAATAATTACTAATCTTCGTAAAAAAGCATTTATTTTATGATAGTGACGATAAATTTTGTCACTGACAAATCAATTTATAATTTCTTTAATTCAAATGAATTCCACATATTTTTTTTAAATAAGGTAAATTGAGCTAGCTCACATGTAGGGCACTCCTGAAGCAGAGCGGTTGTAGCGCAGAACAAGCAAGTGAATCATACTTGATGTTTGAAATAAAATACAATACCCCACTGAGGTCCTAAAAGTAGATTGGACCGGCTCTTACTAAGCTAGTTTTGAGTTGGTTTCACAAACTGAGAATCTTTTGTTCTCAAACTAATGTTTTTTTCAACTAAGAGCTCGCAGACGGTTTATCGCGGAAAATTGGTGTTTTGTCTAGAATTCATAGAATTCAATTCACAGAATTAGTAAAGCATTTAAGGACAAGGACATGAAAATTCTGAAACCAATAATATTTAAAAAAAAATTATATAAAAATTTTAATATTTTTTATATTAGTTTCTTAAAACTCTTAAAACATGAAATATTTGATACATAAATATCTATCAATCACATCATGTAAGAAATACAATCTTTTTCGTTTTGATAACGACCTGCTACATGATAACACCGGTTTATACAGCCTTTCGAGACACATTAAGTGTACCACGCATTCGGAATTAGTCAATATCCTGACTATGAGGGATGGTCCATATGAGGTTTAAACCCACGCTGGGCATGTTGTTAAGTCGAACAAGTTGCTGACCCCCCCCCCCCAGCCCTGTATGCTATGGCATTATAAAGATTCCTTGTTACTAACTCATTTAAATGACTCATAAACTAGTTAATGATCATAGTTGCATTTTTCATATGTAAACCAAGGATTTGCGTTTGATCAATATGAAGATATTTCCTTTGTAATTTATTGCTATAAAATACCATTGGCATGTAATTAATTTAAACATATAAATTCTACATCGATACTTTACATGTACGTATGACAAGAAAAATCTATGACTAAAACGACATACAAGAACATACATATAACACACACCTACACATCATACCATCGCACCTGATCATACAATAAATATATCCCCAAACATCAGGAGCTTTGTTTCGTTTCTTTTTTCTACTTCTCTTTTATCTCAAAAACACACAAATCGAATGAAAAAATTGTATGAATGTAAATGTATGTTAAATTTACATTTTTCTGTTCCTGAGATAATTAGTGAAGGCAAAATGTTTTAAACTAATAAAATTTGTGAAACAACAGAAAGAAAAGGTTTCATTTAATTTCAAACATACTTTGGCGGTGTATTCTAAACAGTTTCCATGGGATAATTGACCACGTCTAAGCGGGACAATCGAACATTTCTTGCTGATCTCCACCAACTGTAAAAAAAATGAACGAGTAAATATTTCATGTGAAATATTGTTCATGTCATGCCTCTTAATGCTAATATATTTGCTAATTTAGAACTTACCGGTACCAGGGCATTAAATGATCTCTTGCTATGATAATAACGTTCGCAGAGTAAGCAATCATCTGAAAAGAATTACAAATCAGCTATTTCTTTTAAATTATGTATTTGAGAACAGAGAAACTGCATACAGACCACCAACGATAGAAAACATATAACAGCCACTTTAGCTAGTTCCTCTCCAAATGGATCGTGTTCAGAATGTTGAAAACGCAACACCAACATGCAAACCAGTGTGAGCATAAAGCACACAAATGACAATATAGAGTAGATCAAAAGATCCGACTACGGTAAAGAAATTAAATTTATGTTCAATAAATATGATGTAACTAGAGTATTAGGAATATCTTACCATCAATAGATTCCGATTATCTGGATTACGATACCATATTAGCACTGACTCGCAACAACCATAACTGTAAAACATGAACAATATCTTACATGAACCAAACCACTGCCTTTGTAAGCATTTGGTACTTACCGAAGCGTTTCGTGGGTTTGGAAATTGTGCAAACACAATTCACACCGAGTAAGTCCGGAACGGTTTAACCAAAGTTCCAAACATTCCAAATGCACGTATTTCATTGATCCCTTGCATAGACATGGAGATATCATACTGTTAATGAGAGTATGAGAAGTATCAGCATATGCTGCTTTAGACTTGCTTACAGTTTTCCACTAAATGTAGGTGTTTAATTTAATATCTTACCTTATCTCATCGCTAGAGCCCTGACAAATACGACACACCACTGAATCAATGCTGCTGCCGCGGGGTTGACTGATGCATATGCCCGAAAGTGAACGATCTCTGCCAATATCACTGGAATCCGACGATTTTCGTACGTCATCTTCTGAAAGCTTACGATTCATTTAGTTGACTATCCAAAATTACACAAATTTAGAATGCTACAAGTATAAACTAATTTTGATATTTAAATAAGTTCCGTCTCTAAAACTGGTGATAGCATATTTGCTAAATAGAACAACAATATACTGTTTGCTAGATTGTTTTCTATGTCTAAATTATGTTTTTACTGCATGGCTTGCTTAGTAGTGTCCATGTAAAAAGTAATAATTGAAAACGGTTTGTACCATGCTAGAATTGGGAAACGATAAATATCAAAAAACATGTTTTTAACGAAAAGTTTTTTTTTATTTCATAATTATTAATGAATTACGTAAATTTACGTTTACACGGGCGCGGAAACGTGTATAACAGCTCCGTAGAGATACCCATCATGAGAATTTCTGCGTTTCCGTGGTACCGCGTTCGAATGACTTTTCATTTCTTTAGCTGGATTATTGCAGTGGCGGCCACCTAAAGTCGGACACCTTATATTTTTACCTATTATCTGACTTTGCGGCACCATGGGCAGTTCCCTAGACCACTTATCGGAAAACTTTCTTCACACGTCTTTGAGGACACTTTTAAGCTATGCATATGCAAAAAAAATCTGACTAATATCTTTTAAAATCTCGGAACACCATTCATAAATGTTATAAAAGGTATAAAATGTATGCGGTTCAAATGGGACAGTCTTCATTTCATAGCAAAATGATCACTTAGCATGCCAATATTGACAAATATGATTGTTAAACCATTAGATATCAGTTATTAAACGTTTATAGACTACTCTGGTTGATCATCTGCGTATTACATAACCTAGGCCAAGCACTCTACGGTCCGGATTAACCAATTTAAATATCAAAGTAATTTTAAGAGGGTATTACTATTTTTCTAATAATTGGGTATTATTATTGGGCCGCGCCTGTACGTATTCTCAAATTTATTATGCTTTAATATTTAACACATCTATATTGGGTTTGAATTAAAAAATATGAGTCTATTATTTTTTTAATTCAAACTGTTGTATTCCCAACACCATTTGCTACTTTATCATGTTCCATTGTCATAACAAAAAACGCAATAATTCATGGCACATTTTAAATATTCTCATTGGAAAAACATGTACTTAATAAACTGGCTAGGATTTACCAAAACATAATAAACATCATTCGGACAATCCGGGACAATCATTCGGAAATGCACGGCCCTATAAATTTTAGCCGCTCTCTCTCCTAATATGCATCTCAGGCGCTCTCTGTCAACTTTCATAGGAAGCAAGCCGTACTATCGAATCGATCATTAATGTATTAACAATAAAAAAAAGAAACAAGCCGCCACATTATTAAATTGCTTTATGTTAAAAGGTTTATTCATTTTGCAGTTTTAGTTATCAGCAAATCTAGTAACAAAAAGAGCGTAGTTTATTTTTAAGGATAATAAACAAACGCTGGTACATAGATGAATATAAGTTGTGGCCTGTTCTTTAAAGTGTGTTCATGCTATAGGTTTGTTGAGGAAGCGAATTTTCACAGAAAAAATATGATGCTGCTCAGGTGTTTAAGCACTATAACCACTAGCATGTTGATTGATAAAATCAACATAGTACGACACCTTGGTTAACACGCCGGGATATGGAGCGACAGCACACGGCTTAATACTCCAGGAAACGATGCCCACCTGGAATTCTTTATATATCAAGGGACCACCAGAATCTCCCTGGAAGTATAAGAATTTAAGTCAAAAATAAGATTACCACATCTAAAAACAAGCACTATTACGTAACCAACGCGATATAGTATACTTACACTGCATTGGCCTTTTCCACCACCAGGCTCGGCTGCGCAAATCTGTGTTGGATAAATGTGATTGGAGTGGATACGATTACATTCATCGTTCGGCACTGCGTAGTAATCGATCTCCTGCAAAGTGGTTTGGACTGGTCCATCTGAAGCATTGCGACCCCATCCAACAAGCGTCACCAGATTAGACTCCTGCACGTCGATTTCGAAAAATCGTTTCGGCAGTCGAACCGGTTGCACCTGGTCACTAAACACCAGCGGTTTGCGCAGTTTCAGCAGAGCAATATCATCAATATAGCTGTCGGCGGGGTTGTATCCGGGATGAATTACAACATCCTCAATCGCATATACGGATTCGTCTTCAGTCCTGGAAATGTCGGACCTTCCCACCTGTATCGTCTGGTATAGAGGCGTAGTATAATCGACGCAGTGAGCAGCCGTAAGAATCCAGCGATCATTTAAGATACTGCCACCACACGAATGACCTCCACTAGCACCACGCAGAGACACAACAAATGGATAGTTTTCGATTGCTGCATCCGTACCATTGACGATCTTTGATTGATCGATTGGACCAGCTATGGAACGAAGACGAAATTACATAGTAAAACGTCTTAGAAACTTACAACCTACAATTAAAACATACCCTGCGCTAGTCCAATAAACGCAAACGTAGCTACTAGCGGCAAAATCATCTCGGTTAACGTTCCACTTCCCAGACGCGCACAGAACTAACCTCTGCTACACTGTCAAGCTAAAGTATGCCCAATCATGGTTTTATATTTCAGATAACGCCGTAATCACTTCAATGCGGAGGATAAGCTACTTGTACAATTAATATATTGTTACAATACACCATACCGTATACCTAAATATCTATTGTTGATAATCTGTCAATTGAAATCTACACACTCACCCCTAGCTCTGTCCTTCTGCTTTCCTCGCCATTTCCTCTTCACTTATTGCGCGCATTTGAAACTTGGTCAATCTTATCTGATCATTGTAGTAGTAGTAATCTATTGTCTGAGAAAGTGTACACACCGCCATGATATCGAAGTCTCTATTTTAGAATCGTCACGATTAATCTTATCATGTATGGATGATTGCTCGCACTAAATAAGCTATTTTTTAGTTGAATAGTTTTAATTTTAGTAAGCATTTTTTTAATGCTAATAAAACAATATTGTTAATGAATAATAGTTTCTATTGTATGAATCAATATGTATACTATTGGAGCCTTGCACGATAATAGCCTGTTTCTATACTGACGCCGTCAATCATCTCATTATTGCTGTACAAGTTAGATAAGTTAATTGAAAGAGGATTATTGAGTGAAGTGATTGTGAATTATCAGTAAATTGTGTAAAATTTTGTGTAATTCATCAATACAAAATATTTAAAAATATACATATGTGTTTAAACGAAACAAATCTTGTTGTTTATTTC
The DNA here is from genome assembly GCF_017562075.2 of Anopheles merus. Classification (NCBI taxonomy): domain Eukaryota; kingdom Metazoa; phylum Arthropoda; class Insecta; order Diptera; family Culicidae; genus Anopheles; species Anopheles merus. Next base: position 10,585,304 of record NC_054083.1, read on the forward strand.
ATCGATGACGCTTGCTTGAAAATAAAACACAAAGAAAAATAATCCCTGGCATCGTGGCATAAGGAAGGTGCTTAGGCGCTGTTTTAAAGACCCACATAGAACTGTGGTGCTGTTTATCTACTGCAAAGGCGAATTAGAGCAGGGATCTTTAGCGTGCCAAAATGAGCTACTTAAGCAATTCTGGCTATTTGGGTAGTCTCATCATGCTACTCCTGTTAAAATATACCGACCATTTTGCCCCAAGCTAGAACGATCATTTTACCCCAAGTGAAACATTTTAAAAACTTTAACTTTAAAACTTTACATTACATTGAAATGGTTACTTTTTTCACGTAAATCACAGATAAATATCATGTGCCTGCATACACATTCTTTTTTTTCTCCAATTATTTGTTAATTTCATCGCTTTGTGCAAACGTTTTTTTTGCTAATTTATTCAATTATTTTGAAAACTTAGGTTATGAAATTTAAATTGAAATTTGAATTAGTGATCCTTAATTCACTGAAAGCCAACCCCACAAGTTAGTACAGGCAGGGCTTTGTTATTGAGCCAAAAAGAAGAAGAAGAACCATTTTACCCCACGTTCCCCTATATAAAGATTATAGCTGATTCAAACATAAAATGATACACAGTTCTCGAAATCCAATATGACAGAACGCAACGGTCAATTGGGAATGGAAAATACAAGCTACTTAAGCTTTCTAACTTAAACTGTCAAAAGGGCCATTTCGAATAAAAATCATTATCTAATATTTGCAAGAGCTACACTCTTTCCAGGCATTGTTTTAATAATAACATTATTCTTCTGTTAGCAATGGCAAGGTAGAGAAAAACACAAAAAATAAATAAAAGAATTACTAATTAAGTATATTATGAAAATATAGATACACGAACAAAAACATCGCTATGAAGTAGACCCGTGTAGTAATTTCAAGATGTTATTATTTTACAATGTATAAATAATGAAAATAATAAAAATACGATCGATGAAAACACTACGCACATTAAAACCAAAACCTTCACCCAAAAAATCCGTTTTATGCTGTTTTGCAGGACATTTCATTTATTCGTAAGGGTTTCAATTTTCTAACCGAGCAACATTGCATCATGCCTACTTTCTTAGAGCTTTTGTTTGAAATTGGTGTGCAAAGTTTAAAACAAAGCTTTCAATAAAGCTTTCAATAGCTTTTGGAATTTTAAATAAGCGCCAGTTGAACTTTCAAATTCGAAAACCAGGGACGTTGTGGTTTGCATTTTTTATTTTTATTCGGCGTAATAACAGTAGTTGATCATGACCTGTCCAAGCCGTTTAGCAATCGTTACAAATAGATTCTTTCCTTCTTCCTTCTTCAACATTCTTTGTATGTTATTTATTCATGTTATTTACATGAAACGCTCATTGCTCTGTAACAAGCTGTTTAAATAAAACCCTCCCATGTTACATGAACTGTACGTCTACACCGTAGTTAGCTCTCCATTAACAATCATGACTCAGTTCAATCGTAGGTCGCGCTTAGTAATGATCTATTATGGCTGGCATAAGAGTAGTTTTTGTTGTGTTACTTTTTGTAATGATAGCTTACATGTGCGTTACTGTAGGTGCAAAAAAATCAAGCATGGACAACAGTTTTCTGGAAGATGAATTGGTAAGACTCCACATTTAAGTTGCACTAATTTAAAGTCACCTTCATGAAAAAAATTAAATAAGAAATCAAAAAAATTTCCTTTTCGCACCAAAGTTCCCCATCTACGAGTGTGACGAACGAAGCCGAGATTGGACTATACGTTGCCTAGTACCTTTGACTAATGCACAAATGTCAGTGGACCTATGCAAGACTGGTGAGGTATGAGTACACTTTACCTTCGACCAAAATATCAGACAAGTAAATGATACAATTTTTAGAGACCCGATCAACATTTTCTGAAACGTTGTGCGAAGGAGCTACAAATCTTGGGACAGTCATGTCCACAGCCGGTCTCAGTGTCAGATATGGCTAAAAATATGCAAGTTCATAAACCACCACCCATGCCGTACGATTCACCAAACATGCCGAAAGTTCCAAAACAAATGTCAAAAAATAAAAAAATAAAAAGTAAATTCGAACTGTAAATCATATATTTGAATTGTATTAAAGAAAATTTAGCTTATGCTTAGCAAAGCGCATTGGTGTGACTATGTAACAAATATGTTATAAAGGTTTTGGATCAGCACTTGATTGGTAGAAAACATATTTGGAGATAATAAATTTCATATAATTGTAATACGTTGTGAACAAAAATTTAAAAAAATCTATACTTTCTAAATAATTCTGATGTTAATTTTATAAAGATTAATTTAAATTTTAGCAATATTGCTGTTATAAGGCCTAAAACATAAACGTAAATATGGATATCAAATGAAAGGACCAAAGAGATAATGTGCGGGCACATATCACACTTCATTACAGCATCGAATTAAAAAAAAAAAAAAAAAAAAAAAAAAAACAGAATAAAATAACAGTAAATAAAACGTTGAAATGATACTCCACCGGTACTTAAATGCACCTAATAGTATTCTATGAACTCTGCTCTTCTTTCAAGTATTCTGCGTTTTCTAGCTATCTGACGTGGTGGATGCGTTTCGTTCGTTAAAACTCGATGCACTACGTGAAGCATGTTAAACATCGTTTGTCGTGTGCATTACCGCGGAAAGTGTACAGCGGAAAGTGTAACACACGCACAAACAGTTTCACCGACTATGAATTTTGTGCGTGTACTCAGCGTACTGCAGCGTCAATGCCAAAAACGTATCCTACGTAACCGTGCAATGCAGGCAAATGGTGCGTATACATTTTGGAGGAATTACCACGGGTTTCCTTCTGCCAAATATTTTGGAGGACCTCCAGATTTTCAGTATGGGTTAAAATTTAACGCTGCTCGAATATTATGGTCCTAAAATTGGTCGGTTGACCTAGCCCTATCAAAATTGAGTTTCCTGTATCCTGTTTTCCATATACTTTGCACCAACGTTCGAAGGTTTATTGTTGTCGTTAAGAACCAATTATCAAAATGATTTGGTGCATCAACGGAAGGAAGTTATTTGTTCGCATTAAGTCTCTATAAGCTGTATATAACAATGCTTTATTAGTTAGATGTGTCTTGTGTGACTAATTTAATTAAACCTTACCTGCGTGCTACCTGAATAAGTCTCGGTATACAGCGTATACCACTACTATATGGACAGTCGTTTTCGCAATTTGTGGAAAATCCGTATGAGATAGATAAAAAGAATGAATGTATGAGTTTTGCAGGATACTATTTGACATCTTCGTATATTAAAAAAAAAAATTAACACGTTTTTACACGACTTATTACGAAAAACAAATGCATGGTCGTACCATAACTATAAAGACACTTCGAAAAATAGGTTTTTTTGTGCTGCCTAATGTATTTACAAATTATTTTTTGAAATCCAAATTTACAAATATTAAAAAATATAAATAACATATTTTAGAAAGGTATTACAGAAAAATATTTTTAAACGATTTTTAAAAAGTGTTTTTATAACTCGACATGCAATAAAAAAAATCGACATGCACATCTGGACATAATCAGAAATACTATTACAGGGTTTCCCACGATATATTGGTAAGTTTCCATAATTTTTTGGACTCGTTTCACGATTTATTCATCGTATCTCATAGATTTTTGGTTCGTTCCTATAATTTATTGATATCGTCGTATTATATATCAATACAATTGAGTCAAAAAATTCTATGAAACGCCCTATAAATCGTGGGAACACAAAATAATATGGGGAGCAAACAAAAAACTACGGGAACCGACCAATAAGATGTGGTAACCCCTGTAAAATTTAATATGAGCAACACCAAAAAGGATATACACATTAATTCATAGTTTGTACAATTATTTGTTTTATAGAAGTTGGGGCAAATATAACGTGGATCTTATACACATATTCATAATTATTATGATTCATTTGGCACAACAATCCCTGTCGATCTGCCTGCATAGTGCCTATAGCACTATTGGGCTTAGCTTTCAGTGACTTATTGATTACCCATAGCAAGATAATAAGTCCTGCGTATAAGGGTCAGGGTTTGAACCCATGACGGGCATGCTGCTAAGTTGTACGAGTTGACAATTGTAACACGAGACCGGCCAATTATTATGATTTGGTTAGTATTATTATGATAAAGTCAAAGTCTGTCTTATGCAGGGTTGTTTGTACTCTTATATGTGTCATTCACTCAGGAAGTTCTGGTTATGGATTTATTGGAATTCAATAAGTACGTCATAAATCCTAATTACACGAACACTTCGTTTTCACTTTTCGGATAAGGCAAATATGTTATCATCACTTTATTCCATTATCAAAGCTATCTCGAGCAACGAATGCTCCACATTTTCCACAAGTAATGCTATGGAACTCTAAAAGCTAGACTGTAGTGTAATATCCTTTTCCGTTTAAAGCCCTAGTCCTGTTTAGAATCGTGCCCCGGTTCAGTGTGTCGGGAAATTGGACACCATTACTGCTGGTACGTCAGTGTACACGACAGATGACAGTGATTTAGTCAATATACTGCGAACGTAGAGAGAGGACAAATGAAGATAAGAAAAAGAGAGAAACACGCCAACAAGCACGTGAAGAATGAAGGGTATCTGAGTGGTAGCGGTTAACGATTGGAAAAGGAAACTGCCCAGCGTGTATCCAAGGGTCTAGAGTCGAGTGTGAGATTCTGCTGACAAGAAACATTCGTGCCGGACAACGTTCTTTTTTCTCCCTTTTCGTTGTTTCCGGCTGGTGTCACATTTTATGGTCTACCGGAAACCACGAAAACATGGCGTGGGCGAATAAGTGCGTAAGTCTGCCGGACGTTAGGATGGTATCATAAAAAATGAATAGTAAACACTCGCAGCGTGGGAGACACAGGACACGTCAACTTAAGTTTTGTTTAGAAGCGAGTGCCAAAATGATCAAAAGCGTGTCGATTAATAGAAGTTGAAAATATTTACTTTCAAGAGAGACATTTGCGGAATCAGCGTTTCAATAAATGAAATGAACTTTTACAAACTACCTTCATTGTACCTCTGAATTCATAGACATTGCATACTAGGAAATGAAACATTATCATTAGTTTTCAATGTGCAAAACCACTTATCTTCATGGCAATGCTATTCTTACTGGTATGTGATTTTTTCCCCGATCCGTCAGTAGCGGTCCAGCAGGCAGATCAAGCGGCTGCGGCAGGCCCCGTTTGTCTAGGGGCCCCAAGGATTGTAAGTTAATTATTCCCATCACACTAAATCCGCCACTGGTCGTTACCATCCATCACCATGGGTCAAATCGCTATATGCACCCAGCTCTCCATATGCACAAATGCCAATCATGCCAGAACCCCTAGAAAAAAAACCCCAACCAAGGTTGTAGTATGTAATTAGTATAGGAAAATTGTGTAAAGCATAACCGTAACCTAATTCTGATAAAAAATTATAGAACTTTTATTTGTTCTAAATAGCTACTCTACATATTTTTTTCTTGAATTACAACCCAAACTGCATTCGAGGGATATTGTTCCTTACAGTCGTTGAGGCTACGAGCCCCATGAGCATCATACTTTTGATTCTTTTTTTGTACTTTCGTCACTTTTATTCAAGTTACTAGTAAAAAAAAACGGTGAAAAATTGAAATCTGAGCGTAAACCCCTTGCCACAATGAAAGTTGTAGAACGTGACTTTCCACGAACGAGATGCGGAATACCCAGCTGCCGAGCGGGTACTTTACCCGATCCGGTGAAAGTAAAGAACCGCTCGTTAACATCGCAAACGTACACACGTGCGATTCCCAGAAAAGTGCGTGATGCTGAAGGTAGCCATAAATTTAAGCTTTGTCGAACTTGGTATCCATTTGTTTTGTCGCAACCACATCGCAACCGCTGCAAAGACAAACGTCGTTTTCGCGACACCGTGGATGGGGTGGTATAAATTGAGAACAGAGGGCTGGTAGGTTTGTGTGGTGGTCGAGAGCTTTGCAGTGGTTGGTCCTTTTTTTACAAACCGACGAACGCCCGTACGAGCATTGATTGACGTTTTGCAATGTTTCGGTTGGTGCGAAAGCAAAAGCGCACAGGATGTCGTTGTACTGGTCGTCCTCTACCGATGTTCAACAGCGGCTGGAGCGGAAATGTTAAGCAGGAAGTTCCTGTCTTACTTCAAACTCCGTCTCGTGGGACAGGTTATGTCTACCAGGTAGTGCTGCTTTGCACTTTCTACATCGTCGGACATTGGCCTCGATGGAAGCCGTTTTGCTTAGTAAAATCGTACCGTCATACCGTCATAAACAAATATTTTACACCGGTTTTTATCATGGACGTTGCAATATTATCTTTAAGCAACAAAAAGGCTAGTTTTTGTTGACAAAATATGCATGCACATTAAGCAGGTTGAACTGGTAAATGATCAACTACAGGCGACAGAAAATGATATTGGATCCGGTCCGTATCGTCGAGTAATTTAACACCGTTTACTGCACACCCTACTGCTGGTTCGCTCCGATGTACGCCTTTCGGTAGCAGTGGAGTAAGTTCATGCCGTTTGAACTGCACCCATGATTATCGACCTTGCTGCCACTAGCAGAAGCAGCAAATTGCACGGAATTTCAAGCGGAAATCGTTCAAATGGTAATTTTACACAGTATTGACTTTTGATCCTTTGCCAACACCCCTCGGCGAGCTACAGTCTGCATTCATCGACCCTTGTCGATGGGCTGGAGTGGCCATATGATAGACGACCCGATGGATTAGTCACAATGTGGGATTCGATTACATGAATCGATTTTTTACAATTTTCGGCAATATGGCCGGAAAGAGAAATGTAGCCAATTTGTAGCCATTTGAAAGACTCGTGCTTCGATAGGCGTGTAGGTTCGACTTTTTTCTATTTTCTTTTTTCTTTTTTTGCTTATATCGATTGTTGTGCTGTATTCGTATCGCTGTTTTTTTTATTCAGGAGGGATCGCCTTAATGTTTATCAGCAATAATAATAGAAAACAGCAACTTTTATATACATTCGCCACTATTCTAACAAGATTTTTTTGACATTAAAAAATTAGTTCTTCTAAATTGGCCATCAGGTACGTAAAACGCGGCGTTATGTAGGTGTTACGCTGAAGCTAGATAAGCAGATATACTAACCTATTACGAATAACGCCAAATAAACGGAACTGTCAAGGTAATGTAAAACAATCGTATGTTACATTTTAAAAACTCGAATCTGAAACATTATTCTTAGCTTTGGAATATCAACATTTTTTAAAGAATAATAAAACAATTCTTAAAAAAATGTTGATATCCCAAAGCTAAGAATAATGTTTATAAATAAGTATATATAATTGAAGAGAAATAATATATTGTGTCTCTTTTTAGCATTATTTGATAAATGTAAAAAGTTATGATTGACCTTTATTAGGTGCACCTAGAGAAACCAGAGAAACAAAACACTAACAAAGGGCATGAATAATCGAGAGCAGCAGTAGAAACGACAAGTTCAATTCAACATGCCAGAAAGGAATTTCTGCAAACAAAACAAACTCCAAACCACATCCAACGCTGTATATATCATACATCACATCGCAGGCATTTTTGATAGAAAGTTCACAGAAGCAAGCAGCACCACGGCACGGGGAGCACATCACAGTGGAAATGTAAATGCTGCTGAAAATGCAAGATGTTGCCTGGTTGGAGCTTTCATGATCGATAGGATACCACAGCAAGGGCGTTCGAGGGCGTTCTGTTTGCATTTCTATGAATTGACCAAACCCAGCACACAGGTAATTCTAATCTCGTGACCAACCGTCCGTCCGAACCGACCGGTTAGAGATGGGGAAGGCATTATTCTGCCATAGGAACCGGTGTGCCATTCATAAAACGGCCCTGCATATGCAGGTTAGCTTCGGGTCAGTCGTGTGCTGAATGCATCTGCCGCTCCTGCAATGCTTTCGATCGATATCGTCAAAGACGCGGTCAAACGCAACCAGGGTACCAGATGGAGACACATCGACCTAATAATAATGTCCCGAATCGGTCAAACGAACTGCAGCCCGTCCCAGCCCAAGCCCCTTCCACAGCCAGTGGAACAGGAACCCACCCAGTTTCTCATTGCCTCCCTCTGAGCTAATTGCACGTTCCGACCAGTCACCGTTTGATCGGGTTTTTGGACTATTTCAAACTACACACAACACAGCGGGAAGCGTCTCCATGCACGCTGAAAGCATACGTAAGCTGCATTCTCCCTCCCCCTTTTCAATGTCATCCACATCGGTCATGCTATTAAGCGGTGGAACAATGATTCCTGTAGTGTGTGCGTAGGCGTGCGTGTGTGTGCTGCTGCTGCATCCGTGTTGCGAGCATTGTGTGCAGTATGCTGCCCGGGAACGGACCCCAGTGCAGCCAGAAAATCCCCACAGTGGCCGCTAGGCTAGCCGCGAGTGAGACATGTAGCCGCTGTACGGTCGCGTTCTGGGGTGTTGATTTTTGCGGTTCACGCAGCCATCAGCAGAACAGGGACGGTAGTGCCCAAATCAAAAAAAGGCACATAAGCGTTTGAAAGCGAATTATTGATTAAAATTTGCACCCGTTTCGCTTCATTGCGATGCATCCGCAGTGCCGATCACGAACCCCAGAATGCATGCAAATACAGCGATTGGTTTGCCACAAAAAGCAAACCATATTTGACGAACCTGCCTCAAGTCTAACCGCGAGTGGAACACAATGACAGGCTGCTGGCTTAAGCCCGTTTTTCTTCAAACTCCGCTTGGATAGTGCATCACGTTCGGGGATCGATTTTAAACAAAGACAGACTATGACATGGTTAGTAGGTAGGCTTGCTATTATTAAAAGAAATCAAACAAGGTGTAAAATGAATGTAGTGTAGATTTTCATTAGTATTGTATTCGATATTTGGATATTGTATTGTAAATCGTGTATTACTGCTGTAGTAATACTTATTACATTCTTTTCAGTCTTGTTTACCCTAATCATAAAGGCTACACTATACAGTATCCATATAAATTAACATAAGAATATTATGAAGCTATGGCCAGAATACTTTAAAACGATATAGGAAATAAAGATTGATTAAATTTTGATCGAATTACAAATTAATGCATAAATCAGATAACAGTAGGTTAACAGTATAGTTTAGCATGTAGGATAGAATAGATAGAGTAGCACGTGAATTATCCGGGCAGCTCGGAACCGGGCGGTTGCCGGTCAATCGATTCACACTGATGAAGGTCGAAGAAATATGAAATTCATATAAAAATTGGAATATTCACTAGTTTTACGGACAATTTACTTTGAATCAATCGATGAATAGAATATTCATCAGAATATCATTTTATTCTATTGCTATTGAACATTCTAGATTTTCCAAATGTTCATGAACCAAAATAAAGTTAGAAAATATCACTAGACACTAAATAGCAGCAGAACAAAATATTTAAACAACCTAAGTGTTTGCCACGATTGAACAGCTGTGTTTATGGTTTTAAACATTCGATCATGAGGTAAATTATTTTTGGCATTTTACAATTGATGTGTCAAATCAGTACAATCTGCTCAAAGCATTATCAAATTTAGAAACTGCGTATCTCCGATTTCGCGTATAAGAGGTACCCGTGTATCACGGGGACTACCTGTACATGTAATGATTGGAAGTACATGATATCAAAGAAATAGAACAAAGGATAATGTAATGTATGTGATACAGTGGATTCTGCATATTGAATTTAATCCGTTACAGTGACACATTTGTCATTCGAAAAACTCGTTACGAAGAATGTTTTGTTGTCAACCTGAAAAAGTTATGAGTTTATTTTCACTACACACTACCATATGACATTTCTCAAACTGGAAACTGTTAACTATAGATTTATTTTGTATAGGCCGGCATGTCCGCGTAGGACGTTACGTCAAATAGAAGAAGAAGAAGAAGATTAATTCTAAACATAAAAAAACTCTTGCATCTATGAGCGAGTATCAAATATAAAAGAATTGTCGATAGCGCTATTTTTTCCACTTCTCTTTTCATTCGAACTACACTAGCGTTCGTGATAAAAAAATGCATCAAAAATTCCATTTTTTTTTTTTGTGTTATGCGATTTAATCGGCAATACTAAATTTTTGTCAAACATTCAAGACAAGTGCAAGAAAAGTTAACGAAACAACAGGTTTAACCTGATATTTTATCGAGTAGTATGTTTTGTTCTATATCAAACGCATTTCAATTGCCAAGAAAAAATACAAACTAAAAAAAGCATCATATTTATATACGAGTAAAATTAAAAAAAAAAGAGTTGTAGCAAAAACCTATGACCTACTAAAATTATAATAAGATATTTTTTCGTTTAACATCTAATTTAGAGATACAACTAGATATAGGCAACCAATGATTGAATGATGGTATTCCCCAATCAGATGTGAATTTAACAAGTGACGGACAAAATAACGGGAAAAATCTAGCAACACCTTCAGCACAACTCTCCGATGTATTGAAATCCATCACCTAACGTATGTGACTGAAATTGGATTCATGCTGTCCGTTTCCTACCAGGACCAACCGCTTCCGTTGTCACTTTGTCAGTACGTGAAAATGTTGATTAACGGCATTCTTCTTTCCAATGGGGGCACCGGGCGGCGACCCTCATCTCGTTATCTCATAAATTTACATTACACGTATCGCGACCGTAATAATGCAATGTACCTGGTGGTGGCTGCTGCCAGACCCAGGAGGGAAGACACCGGCGGTCCCGCTTCGTGACGTGACGATGTTGTTCTACAGCGTAGCCTCCGTCCGGGCACGTCGGAAGTCGCACGTCTTCAGGTACGTTTCTGTGTTGACGTGCGTTTCACTCGCATTCAGCTATTGCTTCCAACGCAGAGGTAGAGTAGACCGAGTATATTGGGGTTGTGAGTGGCAGTGCACCTCCGACCGTTGATGCTATGGTAGAGGAATTTCTTTCGACTTTACATGATAGTCTGACTGCACTATCAGTGCAAACATCTGCAATGTAACGAAGTTTGCCTAGCAAAGAATACATTATCAGTCTGCTGTTATGGATTTTTTTCAATTGCAGTTGTTAGATAAATTTACAATATTCGATTTCGTATTTGTAAACTAATACACAATCAAAAGATAACATCGATATAATTACCCTGACAGCTGAATTATAAGGTTTTGTAGATTATCAGTATAGAAGATGGATGTAATGTTTTTAATTTATTTGGTTTAAAACTTTTTTATATCCGACGAATTACCCACTAGGCAAAATAAGCAATAATTCAAAAATAATCCTTCCTGCAGGACACTTTAGCAAGATGTACAGTTGTATGGCTACTTAGAGTTTCAACTCATACTAGTCCGCCACTGATAAGAGCAATAAATGTGTTGTCAAAGATTCAATACATAAGATAAGTTAGTTACAGTGATACACGAAGTAGTAGTGTATCATAAGTGTATGATGAACATTTTGTATGACTTTGAGCAATTATAAGGTTGTACTCATTTGATTCTATAATCAGGCATCAAAATGATCATAAATATAAAAAAAATACTAAAACGGTATCAAGATCACCTGTTTTTTGCATATAATCGGATAAAAAGTTTATCATTGCTATGGTAGGTTACATTAAATGAAAAGCGATCCTCTTGTAGCACCGTTGTACGAGCCAGAAATGATTAATTTCTCGAGAGCGAGACCAATTAATGTAATGTATGAAATAAAACTCAACTGAACAATACAACAAGGGCAATTAAATAACAGTCACAGTGCAACAGTCAAGTGTGAAGAATTTTAAACTAATTTGAAAACGTTTAAATAGCCCGATTCTTGCAATGGCGGCAGTGCAACGGATGCAATATAACACGCTTGAACAGTGTGCACTGTTGGTAAGTATTTGTCCCCTAACATAACTCCCTTCACTGATCGCAACTGTTTGGGAAGCTGGTACCATATTAAGTGGCCATGCTTAGGTAAATAGCTAGACGGTGCTGCTGAAAGCTGGAACCAACTGTCACGATATCGACATCCATATGCCCAGCCTGTACAGCTGCCCACGGTGTCATCCTTGCACACAGCATGCGCTCTCAGTGTGGCTACCGTTGGTACCACCGTTTGCATAAAAGCGTCACAACCAGTGCTTAGGACGCATTATCGGACCGAAAAGGGTTCTGCTGGTGTAGTCGTTGTCGTCGTCGTTCCCAGTAACGCCGTTCGCGGTTCAAGAGCTCTTGAAGTCTTTCCGACGCTGAAGAGTTTTCGGAGCTAGCTCACAACACTCCTCTCCGGACGATCGTTGGCTTGTCACACGCAATGCTAACGACCGCAGAAAATGCAAAACAACCTCCCTTACACGGCTCTCGCGCCCCGTACCTTCTTGACAGCACGTCAACCAATGTAGATATTTTTCATCCAGCAAGGTTTTCTTGAGATTTTAGCCCTCCTTTATCTGCATACTTCGCTTACCGCGCCCAGAGACCATTGACACGTGTTTCTTTGGCCTGGTGTTGTACGACCCTGCTGCCCCTTATTTGACAGCGTTGATATGGAAGTTTGGCACTAGGTGCTACAAACCGGGAAGGATTATGTTATTTGTTCACTTTTTAGCAGCAATTGTGTAGCTTTTCTCCGAGATAGTTTCCTGCAAAGAAGGTGTGAACATTAGCAATACGATCTGGCCGTTTTTGATGAATACAACAAAGTGGCAATTTTCAGACACATATACACATACAATATTGATAACAGTTCTGCTCAAAAACATTCCGATGCACACATTTTAAAACTTAAGACAAGCGTATAAAAGTATGACATTCAGACAAATTGTTTTTATTAAAAAGTGAAAAACTGCGATACGAGGTACAGAGAAGCAATGGCCTAATCTAGTGTTGTAATTACCGAAGATTTTCCAAATTACAAAAAAAAAATTAAATAATCACGATCAGCGATTTTTTAAAACACGAATAAACAGTTCCATCTCATACAAGATCCATTTGTCACAATTACGTTAACATAGTTAGAAAAAAAATATAATAAATACAAAGTAAATAAAATGAATGTATAATAATTAAAATAAACATAACATCATAATAAAATGCAATGCAACGTTAAGTTGATAATTCTTTTTAAAAGCTCAAAAATGGTCTCTTGAACAAATCTTCCTTTGCAATGCGCACCTTACACCAACAACACTATCCGCACCAGGACAATTTTCTCCATCAACACGGTATGCTTTCATCAGTTTGGTTCGTCAGGCAGTGTGTGCCCGTGGTGACTCCTCTTATGTATTATTTTCCCTTTTCGTTGGGCCCATTTCTTTGAGCAATTTTTTTTACCGGGGCATAATTACTCGAGATTTTCAGCGCACACTTTCAGTGTGTGTTAGTGTGTAGGATACAGACTCCGAAATAACTTTACAAGTAGAAAAACACCACAGTTACAATCTGGAATTTCCCCCCGGTACCAAACATTCCCGCCGTTTCGCTTTTGCGTTGATTGTGGAAATGGCACGCGGTATGATGGTCGAAGAATATTTCCTTTCCATCAGACCACCCCACGACGACAATTGTGGAACCTTGCGCCGTTGCCATGTTTGACAGAAAACAAAAATTATTCATGGCCTTTTTTTTTTTAAATCTCCCCCTACCCACTCATCTCGGCAGGGGTACACAGTGTTGTGTGGGTGTTAGGACAACACTGAATATCCGTATATTTACATACCGTCTCGCTGCATTTTGCGATGCAAAAAAAAAAACGCACTCACACACACAAACAACACCAGCAAAAGGGCGAAAGGAAAAATCGCCAGGGAAGCACATCGAAAAACGATGAAAAAGCGTACACTTTTGCTGCTGTTGGTGCGCTCTGAAACTGCTTGGTAAATACTTTTGCTTTTGCAGTACGCGCCTTGCATTATGTGGCACGGTTCAGGGGGCGCACCCACCCCAACGCCGGTCTCAAATTTCATCGACGTGTCTCGGTACGGCGATGAAAGCATTAAAACGAAGTCGCATTCTTCCCTCTCCGGTTCTTTCATTTTCATTATGCCCCTTGTCGTACCGTACCGGGGAGAAGGATGGGTGGGGGGATGTATTTTTCGAATTACTTCTTTTTTAGTCCTTCCGCTCTGGGCTGCTGTTGAGCCACCCCTTTCCCGGTCGGTCGGTGCATTTTTAATTCAGCTGCCAAATACGAATACGCTTCCTTGCAATCACCCCCGTCCCAACTGCCCAGGTGCATGGGCATTCGGTAAGAGGGAGTCATGCCGGTCGGGCATGCTCAACGACACACTCATGGCTGAGCCGGTCGTTCCGCGGTGTACGTACGAGTGAAATTGTTTTGTTTCACTTTTCAAGTGCAACGGCGAGTTTTCGCCGTCATCCATCTTCTTCTAGGGTTTCTTATTTTATTGATTTTACCTCCCTGTTTTGCACTTGCCGTACTTCAACATTGTTTGGCCCGTTTGGTTGAAGATTTTGTTTGCCGAATGTGCGATGTAGGGATATGGGTCGATAGAGGATTACGGTGCACAAGCAAATATCACATTTTAAGGGGCAAAATCGAACGTGCCGGCGAGGCCGAGTGCGCTCTCGAGTTAAAGGATCGTCCAACAAAGGTTCCTAGCTGAGTGCTGGGTTTGTCACATTCATCGTACACAGTTGAATATTGTAGGACAATTTGCCTTTTGAAATTCGAAGCGATCGGAGAAGATGATTAATTTAAATTTGTAATATTCAAGATGGAGGAATGGACTCACAACAATGGATGCTGCTGGCCGCCTAGTACGATGTTCCTCTCGTGCCGTTTGTTGTAATTGTTACTAACAATGATATCATTGCTGTTTTTTTGTTTCAATTATAGTTAATGTTAAGTCATATAGCCAGATCGTTCTATTCAAATTTGACAATAAGATCTTGCTTTTGCTTAGGATTTTGAAAATATTTAGGTTCTATCATCAGTGTTCAAACATTGTTATTATACTACTCCCTCATGTTCCATGTAAGGCGTGCGATAAATGATATAAGTTGTCGATAGTTAAATATGTTTGATCGCGATTGGCTCAACATAACAGTTATTAGAAAGAAAGGAGCATGTGCCCTGTCTCTAACCAAACTAACAATGATAAATGGCATGTTTACGATTGACAAGGTCAGTAATAATTCGAACAGAAATATATCTTTTAAGCGGTAAATCTCATTTCAAATCAAGGGCAAACTGATAAGACTAATTAGGGTAACTATGACTAATGGTACTTGTCAGGTAAGGTTGGATGGAAAACTCTCACAACAACAGCCTTTTGCTACCACCAAGCGTATGTGACTGGGGGACGAGTTTCCGAAGCATCTTCTATAAGTCGACCCAGACTCTGGCATACGATGGTGATATAGACATCAAAGGATCGAGCAAGCAGCAGAGAACCTCGTGTTACACCCTAAACGAGGCAAATGCCAAACTGATGGTGGTCTCATTAGTGGCACTACTAACAAATCCAACATTATTTACTGATGACGTGCGGGTAGATTAATGCACTCTGAAGTTGTCCAAGATTGCACCGATCTTGTGTGAAATGTCAGCACTGACAACAGCATGGAAGTTGATTTGCGCAAAAGGATGCTGGCTGCCAATTGACCATCCCATGGCCTGGATAGGCAGTCCACCTGCGAGAACCTGTCGCGACAGAGGAAGTTGGGATTATTTCGTATACTTTTAGTACTTACATAGGCCTCACAGACATGGACACATTCTAATGACAAGATATTTTAACTAATGTTTAGCTCCGTTGTTTGTAGAAGGACAATGCTGGAGCCGATACAACGAGGAGCTATAGAAGATGTACGACTATCTCACAGCGCATCAAGTACGCCAGGCTCCGATGGGATGATCATTTTATACACATGGAACAGAACTACCCAGACAATAAAATTCTTTTAGGTCGTCTATAAGGTCAGAAGGAGGAGCGTGGTAGGCACAAATTGAGGTTAGACATGAAGGTGTCCATGCATCAAGTTAGGATAATTGATCTATAGACGAAGGTGCGAGATCGTGCGCTAGTTTGAACGCTCCTGCAGCACACCAAGACCGCAAAGCGGTGGTAATGCCGGATAAGCAAGTTAGTTAATTAATAATCAAGATTACAATTTAATAATTGTAATGAATTTAGAGAAATCATGTACAAACATCCTTCAATAGCATATGTTAGGATTTAAAATCAAATTTTAAAACGATAAGAATATTATTACCGACGGTGGTATAAGAGTTGAACAAAATAAATGGATTGCTTTATCCAGTGTTAATGGAATAGTTGCAAAAAAAATCAACTTGTCGAAAAACTTCCCCGTTGTTTAAAATGGACGCAGATGGACTAGCAACAATGTTGTAGATATTGATAAGTACGTCCTAACGACAAAAATTATTCAAGTTTCTTTGGTGCGTATATTCCTTTTTTTGTTTTTCTTTTGCTATTGCACCTATTGCTGGCAACTTTGCAAAGGATGATACGCGAATAAAAAGGGTGTCAGCGCTGTGGAAAGTGAGATAGGGAAAATCGATTACGCTTTTTAACGAAGCGCAAAGTGCGCCGGGCGAGAGAAACTTTCCCTGATCATGGCATACTTCTTGCGATGTGTTTTGTGTACCGGTGTTTTCCTTTTCGCTCCTTTCGGTCGGTTATGTTTTGTCGAGCGCGTGTGTTTGTGTGCGCGCGTAGTGCTGCTGTAAGGCAGATACTTTAGTCCCGTATTTCTTACGTACCTAGGGCGGGTGAACGTCTTGGCGAGCGCATCATCGCTGTGGCATCGGTGCAGCGAAGCGCATCTGAGAAAGTATCGGGTGCTGGCCGGTGGCGGAAGTGGACGGAAACCAAGGATAAACACCGAACGCCCGGCAGAGGCACGCTACAGAAATGTAGCGCGCCTTCAACCTTCCTCCATCGAGAAAAAAAAGAAGTGCTATAAAGTACGCGAAGGCAAACGAGCAGACAGACAGACGCAGAGTCCACTGCAATTCCGAATGAAAGCACAAAAATCAATTTGACAAGGGAAATTGCATTTCTTCCAGTGCGGGGCGACGAAGACAGCGACGATAACGTCAACGATGACGCGACAAATTGAATTTGACAGAAACGGAGACGAAGAAGATGCAATGCTTATTTTCGTAGCCCGGCTATGTTTCCCTATCACTTATCACTCGTCTCTGCCCGCCGGCTGCACTATCAGCACTCGACAGAAGCTGACTGACGGCGCAGGGAGGATCGTGCGATCGCGGTGAAAGCGGTACGAAACGGGTGCCATTGCATCTTCCGCCGCATTGCATCTAAATTGATGCATTGATGCATCGATAACGGGCCGTGGCACCATCCGTACAAAGATACGAACTATCATAGCGTGATTCAATGTTTCGGGAGCATGTATTTGATGCCGGTAGCTGGATGTTTACATGATTTGGGCAATGTAGGGATGTACCGTTCGGGTTTCGGTTGAACGACACGCGGGCCGGCGGGATCCGAATACATTTTTATATCATTCGCTGGTTCAGTCATCTGCTAAAGCACACAAGGAGGCTGCCATTTGGTAGGTCACAAATTGCAATATTGCGCGAATCTGTTCCACCATTTGACAGTGAAACAAACGATTTCGTTCGGCAGCAACGATTTTCTATCGAGAATCTTTAACACAGTGTGACCATGGACACGTTGAGGGATTAGTATGCTTCAATTGCTTTTATTAGCACAATTTAGTAGACCGTGATTCACGTAACATCAATCGTATGTGTCACCATGTATCACTCATTTTAAGTATTTTATCCACACCATCCTGCTACACTAGTGCAGCTCAACACAGTGTGTCTGATTGCATTCTAGCCGTGGGAGGAACTAGAAACGCGGGTAACACTGTTTAACCTATCCTTCACAAAGTTTCATGTGACGGTATGCTAAGGCTCTAATAAGAATGTTCCTTGCGATGGCCTATTGGAAAATTAGTCAGTATACCACTTCCTTGTTCAATTGACTTAGTTGAACCTTGCATTCATAAAAAAGGTTGTTCATACAAAAACATTAACCATTTCTAGACACTTAAAGGAACTCCCGTGTTACTACAGAAAATGTTTATTTATTGACATAGTAAACTCTTTTGCTACAAGTTAATGTTAGCTATGTGAGAGTATATGCTGGTAGTTGTAAAATATCAAAGAATAATTTTAACAATTAAGGTGAGTTCATCTTTAGGTCCCTGCCAGGACACTTCTCTCTTGAGCAATGCTGGTGATTACAAAACCCCGGAAATATGTTGGCCTTCGCGATCCCCTATATATACCGATCCCTTAATACTGTTAGTGTATCAGTCATCTACCTGGATGTACTTTTACCTGGATGAGTAATCTGCGTAAGTAATTCGGTGTCTGTGTCGAAGTTCGTTGTGCATCCGTCCTCGTTCCTTTAATGCGCTTTTTCGTGATCATGCACAATGAAAGGAATTATCAGGTGGGTTAAGAAGCCGCTGGAAGAACAAACATCAATCATTGAAGTATACGTACGAAATGAGAATTATCACGAGTGCGTTCGGCTTTGCGAAAAAGATAGAAAAATAAATTATTTTTTTCATCTAAATTCTTTGGTAATTCTAGAATTTATTCATGTTGGTAGATAATGTCTAACTTTAATTGGCGTTGCCTTAACTTTCATCAGCTGTAGTTGCGGAGGCATTGTTGCTGTCTTCCTCCGCTGCTTCCGAAGGCATTAGTCCGTGCCAATCAAAAATTAAATCATATTTAAGCTCATTTGCACTCAAAACCTCCCGAAATGTAGAAATCCAGTACTGGTAATCTGGCTGTTCGTCGAAAGACATACTGCGACAGTACTGTAAATATGCCGCAAACTCCTCAGGTAAACCCGCGCACAAATCCTCGATCGATGTGGCAAGTTTCTTCTCCATGATCCGTTCGTTCCTCTGAAACTTGTTGACCCCTTGCAGCCCTTGCCACGGCAGCGAGCCTCGTCGGAAGTAAACCATCACATATCCTATCGACTCCATGTCGTCACGACGGCTTAGCTCAATTCCCAGGTGGGAACTTAGTGAGGCATACCGGGCAGTACCGACCAAGCTCCTTCCTTCCCGATATGCGATATGAGAACGGGAACTGGGGTTGTAGTACTTTTTAGCCAAACCAAAGTCAATCAGGAACAGCAATTTATCTTGCTTTTCGGCTCCCATAACAAAGTTGTCTGGCTTAAGGTCGCGATGAATGATATTTTTCGTATGCACGCCAGCGACTTTCGTGATCATCTGGTCGACCAACATCATGACGGTTTTGAGTGAAAATCTTCGTGAGCAAAAGTTGAAAAGATCTTCCAAGGAAGGGCCAAGCTTATCCATGACAATAACGTTGTAACCACGTTCCTGTCCGAAGAGATGGACGTCCGGAATGCCTTCGCAGCCCGCAAGTTGTGCGTACACCTTGTACTCATGAGGCAGCAAAGAGCGAGATTCGTCTTCGCGACATTTGTCCATCTTAATAGCTACCTTAAAGCCATTTTCGATGTCCTCGCCGAGGTATACGTTGCAAAAAGTCCCCATTCCTATCTTATGGATTCGTCGGTACTTCTTGCATATGAGATTCATCGTTCACTTGTATTTCCCTGTGATAAGAGGAAGAAGAAAAATGCAAGGTACAGTTAGCAAGGCCCAGCGTTCATTAATGTTGGTAATAAAGAGTAAGTTGTAGAACAATCAGACTAACTTCATACCGACTAAAAAGACGAACTTATTAAAACTGATAATATCCGCGCGTTGATAAAATATTCGAGTAATCTTTCAATCGATTAGTTTCTGCGTAATATAGCGAGTAAGAACAACAATCGAATAGAAAAATATACTTGATAGAGCGGCTATCCCGCACTGTGATGTGATGCTATCCCACACTGCGATGTTCCTACGTGATTTCGCTGTTGTGATAAACAAATTTAGTCAATCTATAGCTCGCCAAAGTCTGTTACAGACTTTTTACTTAAATAACGGCAGGAACGACGAATAATTAATCGAACCGAGTTGCGCTACGCTATTGTTCTTGTTTATAGGTTACGTTGGAGTTCTATACCGTTGCCGCGTCGGAAATATGGCGGTGCTTTTGACTTACGACCAAGGTAAATATACGGACTGTGAACCAGGGTCATCGCACAGTTTTTACACGACAGTGCGACATTCGCGTTTGCAAGCTTCAGATTGGTGTCACTGCTCTATTGGATGCGATGTTTTCAAACTTGCTTGCTGTTAAACGCTATTTAAATTTATATTGCGATTATTTGGAGGATTTAAATAATTCGGCGATAAAAAACGCTCGTTGCAGGTTGTTCATACATAATCTACATGTTCATATTGTTAAGTATAATCGAAGGCAACGATTTTTTTTCCTTTGTACCGTTCAAATAGACGTATAGCGACAATGTCGCGCTTGTTTTCGATGAATTACGTTGATAAATTTCACACCGCGTAGATCAAAGTAGCTCAGTTTACCGAATCAACCTACAAGCTCTTTCACACCGGATGAATGTGACTATTTTAAACAATTGTATGTAACACGTATGTAATGTAATATTATCATTTTTTATTAGGTTACAAGTCGTTTGAACTGTCAAGTTCGCGAGTGCGTCGGGAGTTCGTGCTTATTTCGGTATACTAAGCTACAGCCGGACTGAGCTACGTTCGTCGAACGCGCAAATGGCACATTCGTCCGGTGTGAAAGAGCTCTACTCGTTTTTTGTTTAAAAACATAACTTGAAATTCAAAATTATTATTTTAAGTTTGGTAACTGACTCGTAAACACACTGGATAGTACGACTGTTTTGGATGAAGCAGAAATACCGCGAGAGACAAGTAGCTGTGTTTGCTAAATTGAGCTACTGTTTTGTCACACGTGACGTTGTCGCTCTATGTCTTTTTAAACGGCCCAGTCACATAGCCTTCGAATTTATCCATTCGAGCAGTTTTCTGTTTGTCACAACAGTACTTTAAGATCAATTTAACGGTACGTGTTGTCGTTTTTCATCATTCAAAAGTAGAACATAAAAATACAAAAAGTGTTTTCTTACCCTAGTTTCAATGACCGCCTAACCGGGAAAGTTTTGCACTTTTATTTCTTAACATCTTTCAATAGAAAAGTCGTACAGATTTTATTTTGATCTGCTCGTTGTATTTGCATGACATTTTTATCGAAGCTGCATCTTCTTGTTGGTTAATTGAAAACATTTTTTTCTTGAATTTTTAAATTTGTATTTATATTTATTTTTACTCATTAAAAAGGTATTACTTATTTCTAACACCGCCTACACGACTAAGCCAAACACTTTGTATGGGAATATAAAATATTGGGGATTGTTAATCTATTAATGTTCGTCCTAAACATTATTTTAAACAAAACTTGTCATAAAATGGCGTTTTGTTTTTAATGAATATTTAATAAGCTTTTCAGCCAAATTTATGTGTAGTTATTTTATTAAAATGTTTATTTCTTTATTAAAATTGCGTAAAAATTTGGTTTTTCTCCAATTCATTCTAATTCCTCAACGTTATAATATTATGAACACCTAGTAGTACTAAATTTATCATTTTATTATTATATTATACGTTATACGTTTTTTATTGAGGTCGCTTACTTTTGGCTATGAAAATGTAATGGTCGTCACATCGCCGTGTTTTGCGAGCATTATTCTCACCAAATCTCTCAAATGCACCTTATGCCCTAGATTGCGCTCTCCCTTTTTCTATTTATTGCTAGAGTGAACGTTGCCTTCTTTTTATATTGCTTGGATTTGGTGCAATGTATTTGAAATGATCCATGGAACCATCTCATAAAAGCATAACCATCCGTTCAACAAAATATCAAACGTAATTGGATAAAAAATACAAAACAATATCACGTTTTTAATGCGCTAACACCAAAATAAAATTGCCTAAAAAACGTGTTTAAAATTTTATGTTTGATTTTTTTAAATTCTCCTTCTTTTACTTCTAATTGGCGTAACGTCCTATGTGGCATGTCTGCCTATATAGGCTTTCGCGGGACTTATTCAGTTCCACACAGTCGGATAAGGTCCTTGCTACGAGAGGACTGCCCATTCTAGGTTTGAACCTATCATGGGCATGTTATTAAGTCGTCAACTTGCACGACTTAGCAACATACCCGTCTTAGTTTCATGCTTAGTATAAACTGCCTCCTGTAGCAAAGGACTGTTTATCCGGATGCGTGGTACCTAACAAGACTCTAAAGCCTGTATAGACCGGCATGGCCACGCAAGTTCTTCGGCAAATCTAAGAAGAACGAGTTGATTAAAAAAACTCGTCAACTCGCACGACTTAGCAACATACCCGTCGTGGTTTCATACTTAGTATAGACTGCCTCCTGTAGCAAAGGCCTGTTTATTCGGATGCGTGGTACCTAATAAGTTTCTAAAGCCTGTATAGACCGGCATGGCCACGCAAGTTCTTCGGCAAATCTAAGAAGAACGAGTTGATTAAAAAAATCTTTACCTTATTCGTAAGCTAACAAACTCAACGAAAATTGAGGAAAAGTTTAATTTTAAAATTTTGTCTAGAACAAAAATTATAAGCTTTAAAATTTGCAAAACTACACAAAATATATAGTCTTACCCGGGTAGGCGGTCGTAGAAATATGGTGGAATTTTTTTTGACAAGTAACAGTTATTTTAAAAAACAGTTTATACAATTCAAAAAAAAACTTGCAAAACAACAAGAAGATGCAGCTTTGATAAAAATATCATGGAAATTCGACGAGCAGATGAAAAGAAATTAGCTTTTGAATCCGCGAAACTGCAATCTCCCATACAAAATTTATGGTCCTACTCGGGTAGACGGTCGTAGAACAACGTGTATTTTTTGGTCATAGACACTACGGTTAATGAACTTTTAGCTGAAGAAGACGTCGGTGGTATGTTAAAAACTGTGAACTGTAAAAAAGGTAGGAAAATGCGTTTTTTAGTTCTAATTGTACAACACCTTCCTTGAGTGAAGCGGCTGTTTGCCAGTCGAGTTTGTTGAAAAAAAAAAACAACAACAATGTAATCGTTTGTATGATACATGGAAAATGATATGAGGAAGGAATGGAGTTTAATGAAATAGAGGAAGGAATAAAATCTATCAAAACTGCTAGAATGGGTAAATTTATGACTACTAGTTTACCATGAAATTGCTCTTCAATTACTGGTAATTTAGTGTTAAAAAAGGGGTAATTTTAGCCCGGTTTATCTGGCTGCGCAGTGAGCTAAAGGGATCATATTCGATCAGTTTCGAGCAGTTTGCGAGCTTGTAGTTTCCCTCGTAAATTCAACTCTTTCAAGAACCTTGTTTAGGCAGTACGAGTCTTGGTTGGTAATCTTGTCCCTTTCCACCAGAAAAACGTGTAAAAAAATCGAAAATTACCGGTAATTTAGCGGTATAATAGGGGTAAATTAAGTCCGATTTGTCTGACTCGTTTGCTCAAAGAACTGTCAAATTTGGAAAACCGCGTATCTTCGAATCCGCGTTTACCCAAGTGACATTTGCTCGAAACAGTTTTTCCATATCTGCTCGATTAGTACTCGATGCACCTAAAATTATTGATTTGTGTGTGATTATTGAAGTGTGTTGAAAGCGCTAAGATTTGGTATGTTCGTAAATTAGACTTCCTTCTATCGATGGACGATGCTTTCGAGCTCATTTTTTATTCACAGCTATGGTTTTTGATGAAAAACAAAAGCTAATTTTGTGTGACGCTATTCTATAAAAAATGGATTTATTAAAGTATAAAATGGCTACATGAACATTTATAACTATAAGAAACGTCATTTCCAGAATCTACAAGAAATCGACGAAAAAGTCGCTCCACAGTTGATTTTAGAGGCCTTTTTCTAAATTCCCATAAACTGTTGCAGTTTAAGGGTAGTTTAAGGCTCCAGTTTAAAGGAATTTGCTCGAATTCCCGATTATTCGCACTCGAAAATGTCAATTGGGGAGGTACCGTGCATCTCGGGGACCCCCTGTATATTGTTGTACCGAGCGGTCTGAATGGAATCTGTACAGTTTAATTTTTTTATTAAACCTGTGAAAATAGATGTGTCGCAAAATGGGATGGAAAATGGCACGTTTGACAGTGTTAGTGATTTTTGAGCAAGTAAAAATAGTTCGTTAACACTTGATTCTGACTTATAAAACCCTGTAATAGACGCAGAGTAAATTAATTCTTACAAATATAATATTAATTTATGGTTGAAATTTTACCTATAAATACTTTCATATTAGCCGATAGTCTCAAGTCAACAGTCTCCCAATCCCTCCTCCCTTTTGATCAAAATATTAACATGACTGATAAATATTGGATCCAGTAATCGACTATTATGCAAACTATAAAAACTATAAAAAGGTTCCTATGGCTTAAGAAGATGAGGCCAGATTAATCTATTCCTGTCATATATTAAAGTCAGTCCTGGGTCAAGCCTCATATGGTCCATAGCCATGACAGATTATCCGGCTGTGTGATACTAAATAAATCTTGAAAGTCATGTATAGACTGGCATGACCGCATAGGTTAACATGAATAGGTAGAATAAGAAATGTAAAAGGCACGGAAAATACTTATTTGGTTATAGTCATTACAAATGTTCTCAGGATCAGCTTGATCATCACGAAAACAAAAATGGACTAGTAATCAAAGTGTTAATTATATTAAAAGATTAGATTTGTACCAATCAATATCACGCTCTAATAGTTTTTGTAAATATTATAAAAACTTCAATATTCGTGATTGAGTAATTAAGTAATGTTTATAAAAAAAACATGTAGAAGAATGTTTTTATTGACAAAAGAAAACAATAAATGATTGTTTCAAACCCTGAAACCACAATAACCTACGATGCTCTGCAGTAATTTCTATTATAGTGCCACTCGTACCGGCATTTCGTTGATAATTTATTGGCTTGAAATGATAATTCTTGCACATCCTGTGCGCCACATCCAAACGGTAGTGGCAGAATTATTTCCTTTGGCCTTGCCATGAAACACAATGCTGCGCTGTTCGTGTTGACTCACTTACCCTTACCCTGCTCGGTCGTGTTCTGGCAGCATCGCCAGATAAGCTGATCGTGAAGCGTGCTACCCATGTACCGTGACGCATTGCTGGTACAATGGTTAAGGTTACTGTAGGTAAACAATTGTAAAGATTGTGAAATATTTTCCATTCTACCTAACGATAACAGACAGAAAGTCTTCTTGCTCTAAACTTCACACCATGTTCTCTTACACAGTTTAATAAAATACTATCAATGATCAAACAGGGCTTTGTACATGCTTAAACAGTAACCGATAAGCAACCGATAATCGAAATTCCATGTGGCTTTCGTGGTTCTTCGAGCGGTTTGGCATTTTGAGTATAAAACGTTGGTCCTTAGGACGAGCAGCCCATCAGTTTCGGCAGTGAGCGGAAAGTGAGAAGGTGCTTCCGGTGGACACACATTCCCGGTGGATGTTAAGTAGGCACTTGCAGGCAAAGTGACATTCCGATCGTTGACTGCTTTTTCCTACTTTACATTGAGTCCAGGATTATTCAACGTTGCTCTCCGTTTAAATTCTCAATTTTCCATCAGAGTGTGAGTGAATGTGTGTATGTTTGTGCGAGTGTATTTATAGATACTAATGTTCGTACGGGTATATAGGTTGGTGTGTTTAACTGATGCATCGGTTAAAACAAAAAGCTCCACCAGAGAAGAGCTTCTTATTGGAACGAAAAAGGTGATATTAATTTCAACTCGAGGTAAACATTGAGATGCTTCTCACATTCCTCCAGCATGTGCTGCACTGGCAAGTTACGCCAGCAGGACACGTTTTAGTAAACTCCGACCGTTCAAAAGCTACCACTTTTCGTGGTTGGGTATTTAACGGAAAGTAATATCTTTACCTTCTACAGCTAGCAGATGGACCCCCAACGGGGCTAGTCGTTTCCGCACACCTCTCAGAACTAAACTGAACGGAGTTGTAAAGTATGCTAAGTATAAGTATTTTTAATAGCAACAGATGTTCCCAACCCGACGCTGGAACCAAACCAATCGAGCGCGAACCTGAAATGTGATGTCGGCAAGTGAAAGTTAGGTGCGAAATGCTCCAGACCACGCACGCTTCCCACCTACCCTATCAACGGACACGGGTACTGCTCTAACCGGCGCTGCTCCAGGTGGGTAGAATATAAACGGGGCTCCATCCAGCGCCTCGATCCCATTTTGGGAAAAAGAGAAAGTTTTAATTGCTTCAAGATCAGCATCCGGTCTTAACAGTAAACGATAGGGGACGCCGGTTGAATGTATGTACAGCTAGCTCTGGGAGAGCTGATTATGTGTGGGATCATACGTTGCTTACCCGTGTGCGAGAGTGGTTTCTGTTGCATCAAAGGTAAATTATTTGCATCGCTTCGCTTTTGGGAAGGTGTCAGTCGTCATGTTGGTGGTGTGTTGGTTCCGGTCACAGTCATCGGTTAGGGTTTCCAAGCGATTGAACTTGTTTAACATTTTAATGCTTTCAATGTGTTTGTTAACAGCTTCACATAGCTGCAAGGGCTTTATTTTTAACATTTGAAAACAATTAAATATTTAAGAATAACTGTCAAAACTTTTATACACCATTTTGTATCATTTTGATGCAGCTAATTGCAAATTTAAACTTAAAAGGAAATTATCTCAATTCTTGGTACAGCAAACACTACACCTCCTCTCCAGACAATTTGTAAAAGTAATTAGTGCGAACGGTAAATCGTTCTCCAAGACCATCTGAATGTTTGATATGCTTTGCAGACGGTAATCATGCAACACCGGTATACAGTTTAGATGGCCAGTTCGCTATGGTATTAGAGATATGGATGTTTTCGTCGATTTGTAGTACAGTTAGGCAACATCAAATTCTGTCCCAAGAACCTTAAGCTCTTGGGAAATGAGTTGATAAATGTTTAATATTGTTCATCAAATTTGAATTTAAAATACAGCAATCTAACGAATGAAAGTCTTCGAGGATAGTCACACTCATTAGTTTTCTTTCTTTAGTCCCATACAATTTATACTAGGATTTAATAAACGATATCATCTATTTTTTTAAATGAAATATAATATATTGTACATAAATTCACATACATTATTATTGCATATTCCATCGCACAATCATCTTCGTTGAGTCTTCGTTTTATCTGAACATGAAGGCGCACAGAATATTTAAAGTATAATGTTGCTTTAGTTTATTTTATGTGTATTACATTGTTTTTCACTTCAATTACAAAAGCTCTAGTAATCCTACCATTTTTCGCCGTTGTGTTGTGAACGATTTATATTTGAATTTTAAAGTACAGTCAATCGCAATGTGGTATTAACGATAGTCAGAAAAAATAACGTACACATGATCCAAATCAATAAAAAAAACTTAATTAATCCAATTAGCGATTGGCTTCAAAGAACATAAATCAAATTTACTGTAAAAAACTAATGGTCTGTCAATCTGTAATTGATAAAAAATATGCATTTTATATGTGTTTATTTGCAATTTAGCGGACCTATTATTCGTTGGTTAAGTTATTCTGAATATTCAGTTAGTAATTACACAAAAATTTCAATAATCATTGTAATAATCTTTATAGTTATAATCATAATCAATATAATTAATTAGTTATTAGACCTTTAGTGCAGTAACTTTATAATTAAGTTTTTTATGTTTTTAATGTATCAACATAGAGGCTTTTATGTAGTGTGTGTGATTGAATTGAAGTATAAATAATAAAAAAAAATCTATGTTTCTCTGAATCTAAGCCGAGTTGCTAGTCAAAAATGTACCATAATTGACTTAATAAGACGTAATTATTAATGCTCACAACAATTCTTCTTATTTGCCGAAACAGTCGTAGTGGACATAAGCCTACCTAAGCTACTGGGAGGCTCTCAACCTGCATCTAGTTAGTATACATACAGTATTTGGTTGGTGGATACAGGGGGTGGGTGTTTGGTTCGTACAAGATTTGAACCCGTGAAAGGTATGTTGCATTGTTATAATGTATATGAAAATCGATTCCAACAGAAAAAAAGGAACAAAATGAATGAAGGAATAAATAATAGAAACATTTTTTCTTATTTAAACAATTTTAATAATTATTTGTTATAATTCATTCCTGGATGATCGTTTTTGGTTGGCGATTTTACAAAGTATAACTCGCCGAAAGATGATATCTATTTGAAGGAATTAATTCGTAACTTGAGATTTCGTTAAAAAGCTCGAACAGATTGAGAAATGGAAAACAGAGAGATGGTAGGAAATTCAAAATGCGCAGACGCTCTCTATTTCCCCGCCATCGTCAAGCAATTGACAGCTGACAGGTGCTTCCAGTCGCCGGAAGCATATCCGACTGCAGACTATTGGGGTTGGTAGAAAATTTTAAAAGTTTTTGTTGTACAAGTTACAGCAAAAGCATGGCAATGCTGTAAAATGAATTAAGAAGAAGAGCATACATGCAATTTGTTGTGTGTTAGTTGGAATAGAAAGTGTTCCAAAAGCGTGGAAAATATATACATATTGATCGTTTTTCATTGAATGAAAAATAACAAATACTCATGCACAAATGTTTAATTTTTATACATGACAGTGTACGAAAGTGTACAAAATGCTTGACCTTTTTTTCTCTTCAGTTTTCTTATTACCCTCCTTATCATTACCACCATATCGTATAGAAAAACAGTAGACAAAATTGCACAAGGATGCTGTAGAGAGCGAAAAAGGCTTTCGTGAGAGAAAAAGGAGTATTTTTCTTCTCCAAATTCAAATTTTTCTCTCTTACATTCTCCTTTTTAGCCAACGTATATATAGTTGTTAATGCAATACTATGTGCTGTCTCTCTCTCGCTAGTCGGGTATCTTTAACATTTAAAGTACTCACCGAAAGGGACGAAAGAGTTGTGCCTATGTTGCGCGTGTCTGCGTGGTCGCCTTCCGGCGGAAACGAATCTGTTCAACCGAAAGCTTGCCCATAGAGGACAGGTTCTCTCAGTCGTGGAGCAATCGTTGTGTCGTTCGGTTTGAGAAAGGAAAGCAATGCGCTCGGCTTGAGTGACCCCAGTTGCCAAGCCAACGGACGCGGGAAACGGGTCCAGGGTTTCCGCTACACCAGCAGCCAGGCAATGCGGTTGGCGTCGTAGGGTGATCGGTAACCCTCCCAGGATATAGCAGCTTGCGGCAACTCGACCACTTAACAAGGGTACACGCGTCCCGTATCGTCTGTGTCAGGCAAAGACGAAACAGAAAGTTGGCTCTATTTGAGTTGCTTCTTGTATTCGTTCGGTAAAGTCCGAGGCTAGTGAAATAGAAAAGGACTTTGCAAGCTTGTGAAGCAGTGGTAGTGAGTGGTTGGTAGTGCAAGTGAAAAATACGACAAAAACACACACCATGTGGTTGCGCTCGTTCATTTCCACCAAACTCCTCGCCGGTACTGCAATGGAGCTACGTAGGCATCAGCCAAAGCGTAACCATTGCATCGTGTCAGTTACTGTTCCTGTTAGTGTGGAGGTATGAAAGAAGTTTTATCAAAGTGTGTTGCGGCATGTTTAGGCGGGAATGATTGCATCCTGAAGCAGAGCGCATAATATGCTGGAAACGGTGCAAAACGCATAGTGCAATTAGAAAATCAAATGCTCACACTGTGTACTGTGCGAAAATGTAAGCTCTTTCGATAAGTTAGTAAAGTGAATCTATTGCACGATTGTGTGAAATTAGGCAAGGCCTGTGCTAAAGTATTTGCAAGCTAAATATAGCAAATTAATATAAAGTTTATGTTTACGGTTTGGGCACACCGATCATTACTAGTGTCCGGTAAAGTGACATCACACGATTCGAATCATTGTATATCTGTTAGGTGCATTGCCTTAAAACGTTCGCGTGGAAGCGGACCCACTGAGGAAAACACCTTCCGTTTTCGGTCCTCCTTGTCCATCAGACGAAATTTGCAGTGAAAAATAAGTGAAACAAGAAGTGTGTGCAGTAGTGTTTGTGTGTATGTAAATGTGTATGGGCTAGTGGGAGAATATAGTATATGAGTGCAGTTTCCGTGAACGTGTACGTGTGTGTGTATGTGTGCTTGTACAAGTGAACGTGTTAGTAAAACGGTGTATCCCACATTCATCCCAAATACTGCTTGCCAGTAAGTACAATGCAGGTGGATGCACAATGTTGTTTCGTGCGGATTGCAATACCAGCGGAGGAAAACGATTGGAATGTGTACAGTGTGTGAATATGGCCAGTTGAAGCCTAAACCTTTGATGACGTATGACCGACGTGCACGATTGTATCGAGTGTGATATTATTTAAAGTGTGCTCACCAGTGAGCTGGTGAAAGAATAAGAAAAAAGATTGGAGAATAATCTAACGGAATTTTTACACTGAAAGTGACGGAATAAGCATGGCATGTACCAACAGGATGTGGAATAACCGAGTATCGCTAATATTGTTTTTCTTCGTTTTATGGATAAGCGGGGGTAAGTCATTTTTGCTTGAAATGTTGAAACCCAAATTAAAACATCTATTCTTAAAACCCATCCTTAGTTTTAAAAACACTTCGGGATGTAAAAATGATTACAGCTTACCCAACAATTTATTTATAATATTCATATATTTATGTGAGATGTTTTGATAAATTTGATTCTCGTATGCGTTTATTTTCGATACTAAAAAGTATATTAGATAGATCAGTACAGTGGATGAATAATGTGTTAACTCAAACTCATTACTTCATAATTACGCTATTACGCTATAGTTACACTATTCCTGTGCCCAGTCTATTCTAGTCCAACATTTTAAACCCGTCCAAATTGCAAATGTTTCAATAGCACCTGGTGTTAATGCTCTGATACCGGAAGCTCGGTCCAGACAGACACAAAAAGGAACCACCACTGCTAAATAAAATAGTACAGCCGTCTACTTGCATGACTTAACAACATGCCCGTCGTGGGTTCAATCATCGTATGGAGCATCCTCGCTTAGCAAGGACGGACTATTCGGCTGCGTGGTACTAAATAAGTCTCGAATGCCTGTATAGGCCGACATGATCGCGTAGGTAGTTACCCACGATTCTCTGAACCAGGACAATGGATGAGTGGTAGTGATAAGAGATGTAAAACTATGTTTAGGATATCAAATATTAACATCAGTTTTCGCAGGTCTCATTAGTAATTCTCCTGCAATTTTGATCTCAGCTGAGATATTTGACATTTATTTTGTACCCTCCACTCCCTCTGAAGAAGTATTATGTATAATCAAATAAGATATACAATGTATTGAAAAAATAGCTCAAGCAAATATATTTCGACCAATATACTAAATGTTTAATAATAATAAAAATGCCAAAAATACAACCTATTTCTAAAAATGTATCAGACCTAACTAAGTTTATATAGCACGTATACAAAATTCATAAAATGGCAACCAATCCTTGCATCTCGTGGTATGAAAAATTAATGCAAAGCATCAGCAACACCAACCAGTGTAAAACTAAAAATAATCTTAATCCATACGCCTGTAGCGGAGAGAACAAAAAGAGGCAAATTTCATTTCGAACATCCGAGCCTTGGTATTGAAAATCGAAACGCAAAAAATCGTTTCATAGCTAAATTATTCAACGCAGAGAAAGAAAACAATGCAAACTTGAAATGTTTCCATAGCAGTCGAAACTATTGCAAGCGTATCAAAAATATAGGGCCCGGCTCGCAGACGGTTAAATGAAGAAATCGGTAGTGTCGGTTATTGGATTCTTTAGTGGTCGAGAAGTCGGCCTCGTGACCGTGCAAAAAACCGGTTGACAGTGTTGCGGAAACTTCTTTGCATGTGAAACCGTACACCCTGTCGCTTTTATCGCAATTGACTGGGTACGCAATGTTGCGGATTGGCAAATCTCAAACAGAGTCCTGCTCCTGTTTCCTGCGGCGTACCAGCAACGAATCTTCGGGAGACATTTATTGGCAAGATGTACCGCAAGACTTGTACCACCTGCTGAACACTCGCAGCTTGTGTTCCGGCTAGCTGTAGCTGAATTGCAGCAGAATCATTGCGGAAGGAACAATTTCGGTGGGATTCGTAATGTGAGAGGTGATGGAAAGTTTAAACGAGACTTTCAGACTCATGGTGACACAGCAGCCGCATGGTATTGCGTAACGCACAGTTGGTTTAGCAAGGGGTGCCCCAATGTTTGATATCGTTTTTGTGATTTGTTTATAAATCATAGCCCACCATGGGGCAAGTGTCCGCATGCAAACTCAGCTGTGGTTTAGTGTAAATCATTGGTCTTTTTTTCGATGTATATTTTATGATTTTTTTAGAATCTACCAACGGTATATTGTTTGGACCTGTTTCGTGGTACAATTTTTAAGTAAGCAACTTAATGACATAACTGTTTTGGACTTCAATCTAAAATTATATGAAAACAAAAAAATCTTAAAGGATAACTTACATTACAATATGGCCCACAGTGTTTTGGAGTTGGCTTAGTTTTTTTTTTCATACATACTAAGATCCTGTTTTTTAAAGAATCATTTTGATATTTGAGCAGCTTATACTCTTATTGAAAGTTTGTCTACACAACAATTTGATTTTTTTTGTCGGAATCGTTAAGATTATTACAGTAAACATTGATAACTGTCGTACTTTCTCTTAAATCACAGTCTATATAATGATAAACTTATGATCTAATGAACGAGAGTGCTAATGCATTATTTGTTTGTTTATTTAATATTACACGAAAAACTAACAGATCATTAAATAATATGATACCACTAAATAGCATATTATAATTAAATGTAATAAAGTGTAGTATTGCATAATTAAACTTAAACTAAAATACAATAAAATATTATGTTAATTAATTAATAATATATCCTAATAAAATGTAATTGATAATGTCAAGATTCTTGAATTATTGATTCTCAAAAACACGACAATGATTTTTTTTTATACTGTCTGTAAACTATTTTGTTATCATTATCCTTCATTCATTTGATGTGGAAACAAATTCACTTTATGGTTAATTGCTTTGCTTGATATAAATGAAGTTAAATTCGAGCAACATTACTGCCAAACCAGTTGTGTAAAGAGTCCAATATAAGTGTTGCCGTATATAAAAGGTTTTGAGAAAGAAACCATACAGCACGTTACGTCTTGAGGGGCTCTTCGTTATGTTGTCCCTTCAACAATTGGCTGATATTTGATTCCGTTTCACTTGGGTTGCTGAAATTCGCCTTCTAAACGAGCTACTAATATGTTTATACGCCATCGGATTGGTGAGCCACAGGGAAAAAGGCGCTAAGCCGCCCACCAGAGACACTGCTTTGGCATTAGCAATATTGTGTCGAATAATAGAAACCGCCAGGCAAGGAAACAATCCTTTCTTCCTTTTGTTTGCAGGTGCAGGCTGAAAGGGGAAAAAAAACAAAACATTACAAAACCCAGCATGGGAAATTCAGTCTCTTGCTATCGCAAGGCGAACGCCTTGAGTGTAGAACCGCAGCTTGTCACGTGCTGCAAAACGATGAAGGAGATATTTGTACGAGTTGGATTTGGAATTTGAAGTTGAATCTGTAACACCGTCATGCTTCTATCAACACGCCATGCTAGTGAGTGCTGAAGTGTGCCAAAACAAATATTTGTTGAAAAAACAAATGTCTATCGCACGTCTAGCTCTCTTCTAGGGAATGAAGCATTTTTTATTTTTTTACTAAATTAATTTAAACGAAGAGTTTTTGTTGTTGTTACAAACAGTTTTTGAATGAATGTTACCATGTGATTTTGGTGGAACTAATTAAGTTTCAAATATTTTATAAAAAAAATTAGTAAAAAGTGTGTTCTCACACTTTACCCAGTAAACAATACTGGTTGTACTTAAAATTGTAAAATCAACATGCTGGGCACAACGACTGTGTTTTCGGTCAAGGTTTGCCTCAACCGCTACTAGCTGGATACACTACGGTTTTGGGTTTTAGTGACTTATTGACTTACTCCATACCAGGATGGTCAGTCCTACTTATGGGAGCATTAGGGTTAACAGATACCTCTATTGGAAGATTTAAATAAATTATTTGTGAAAGTCTCATAGTACATCCGTCAACTCGTACGACTTAACAACATACTCGCCGTGGGTTCAAGTCTAGAATTGACTGTCTCCCCGTAGCAAGGACTGACTATCCGGCTGCGTGGTAGTGAGTAAGTCTCGAAATACTGTCTGCGGAGGATGTTACGCCAACTAGCAGAATTATTTGAAGACCCATTTTAAATTAACCAACCCACTTAAATTTTTTTATAGTTAAATTGTTGTTATAATTACAAAATTGTTTGATAAAGATTGGGATATGAACGAGTCATGAATATTTAAACAAACAATCTTAAGCATAGAAAACGAGTTACAGTAAGAAAATTTTATGCAAAGCCTACTAGGAGAAAATGATAAACTATTGAATTGATTTTCAAACGATCACTCTGACCATACGTAACTGCTTATTGGTTTGATATATCAAACATCGATTGGCCAAAAACTTTATGACAACAGCAGCCCAAGTCATAAAATTGTGCGTGTACAGTTTAACACATCTCATATACAAGAGAAGGCTTTAAATTCATCTCTTAGTCTTGAAATCGAAACGAACATATAACAGAAACTCGATTCAATTTCGCAATGACCTACACCATCAGACAGATCTAACAAAAAAGGGTTTGCTGTTATTCGAGGTTGGCAATTTTATTTATGATTTACACTGCGCTTTGACGCGTCCATCCGCAACTCGTCCTATTCGGCTGAAGGAAAGCTCATAAAACCGTCAACAACCGACCGCAACCGGGCAGGACGAAGCATCTTGCTTTTGCTGCCAAGACGTAGGCTGGCGTCGTCGACACAAAGTGCTTGGGGACTTATCTGTGTGTATCGCGTTGTTAGGGAAAGGAAAAACAATTTTCTTATCCAGCTCTCGCATGGACCAAGCATTGTGTGGTGGATGGTGCAAGTAAATTTCCCATCGGACCATCTTCGGTTCCTCGTACCCCGATCCCATCTTGTTTTGTTTGGTGCCCTTGCGGAGGATGCTTTGTGTGAGAGAGTTTACTGTCTGTTGGCATTGTCCAACATTTTTCACATTTTTGAATCTCTTTACTTTCCTTTCTTTTGTCAGTGCTTGCCTTTTTTTAACAGAGTACTAAAAGTTTTAAGAAATCCATCGCACCCAAATCTTTAGGCAGCGAATGCCGTCGTAGAAACGAACGCCGAAAGAAACTTTTTAAATTAACCGATTTAAGCAAGAGATTGTGGGTGAAGTATATATTTTTTATATATATTAAACGCCAAATGGGTACCACGCGAAAATCCAAGTTTAAAGCAATAGAATAGTACAAAAAATAATATAAAATTGGGTTATGTATTTGTATGACCGAAGTGTTATAGTATATTATACTACTACCAGTTTCCATAACCAATTCATAACTCCTAGTTTTTGCATTTTTACTATGTATGCGGGTCAGTGAGGGTGTTTGTTTGTGGTTGTAAAAAAGGAATTTTAAACATTTTAAATTTAATCACCATACATGTAGCTCTTACAATCATTAATTGACGTTATTTTGCCCGTCTAGTATCTATTGCTGCACTTGAATGAATTACAATAGCAGGTTGAGTTTCGTTAAATTTCAAATATGTTTTCATTTTTTTTAAATATTTTGTTGAATTGTTTGCTCCTTCCATTACATAGAAAATCCTGTTGCTTACTATTGGCTTTTTTTTTTCAATATGTTTTGGTCTTAGTTATCTCAAGCTTTTTAAATGTCGATTTAAATGTTTTATTCATTATTGTTTTGCATTTACCCTTATCACAATTACTTTGTCAACAATTGTATTGTCTGGAGGAGACGTGTCGAATAATTATGCACAAGTGTATGATATATGAACGAGTGTTTCTTGCATTTCAATACTAATATTTCATCAACGCATGATCTGCCAACTGATACCACTTCGTATCATACGGTGTTTTGTATGACTACATGAGTAATGTAGATTTGATGCCAATCTTTAAAAAAAAGATATTCATACTGGACAATATTTACTTCAAACAATCGATCAATTGTTCTAAAAAATCTAGCAGAAAATGTATAGCAGCAGAACGTCCAAATTTCCATTTTTTGTAACATTTTCCATTTTTATGCGACTTATAGAAATTATACCAGCACAGTTATGATCCTAAAAACAATTATTTCACATTTCATACAAATTAAATGGAAAAAAGTCTCCCATATAATGTGGAAAGCACTGGAACGGATTAAACTCATTGTGTGAGGTTCCACTG
This sequence comes from Anopheles merus, assembly GCF_017562075.2. Classification (NCBI taxonomy): domain Eukaryota; kingdom Metazoa; phylum Arthropoda; class Insecta; order Diptera; family Culicidae; genus Anopheles; species Anopheles merus. Next base: position 10,621,723 of record NC_054083.1, read on the forward strand.
CATTTTATTAGGGGGACATTTTGTATCAGAGCATCAGCTTTTCCAAATCTTTCCTGTTCCTGTTTTGTAATTTTGCTATTTCTCCTGTGTCATGGGCTCAAACCCCGAATAGACCGTGTTCCCATACGTAGGACTGACCGAAAGCCAAGCTCACTTTCACTAGTTAGTACAGGCAGGCCTTGACCGACAACGGTTGTTGTGTCAAAAGAAGAAGAAGAAGAAGAAGACGTCTCCTATCCATTTTGTTATTCCCATACTTTTTACTGTAATGAATGATAATTATTCACTTCTGATTGTAATTACTTGCAATCAGTGTGGTAGAAATTAACTATAATAATAGAAAACTGTAAAATAGAACACTTTCCGTAACTTTTATCTGACGGAAAGTTGTTTGACAAAAATTGGTCTTCGTTTAAGTCAGCTAATGCAAATGTTTGATAAAACAGTTTGCTCGATTGCAAACGTCAAACAAGACACATAACACCAAATCTGCGTATTTGACACTTTTTTTCTTACGATCAAGTCACATAATTGGCTTTTATATCTGGCTGCGTGGTATTTTATAATTCTCATATGCTTGAATAGGCCAGCATGACCTCGTAGGTTGTTATGCCGAATAGAAGAAAAAGTTTGTTTTCAAATATATTACTTTTCATCCTTTTCATTTTCCAAAAAATCATCTCTATACAATAAAGTAATCTATTTTCATTATAATAAAGCATGTATCCCGTCGAAAACATATTGCCAATATTTATAACTAGTAAAGTAACCAGCAGATTTTCATACAGATGACAACCTACAAAAAACCATCGTACAACACATTGACATAGTGCTTGTACCATATTTTGCGTAGAAAGCTTTAAAATTAAATTGTTAAAATTCATGGAATATTTTATCAAGGACACATTGACAGTCACCCTCTCAAACCGTAATAAACAATTTAAATCAAATAAATCAGCAAACAATTGGCCAATATGGACATTGTTCTTCTTCTTCTTCTTTTGGCTCAACAACCGATGCCGGTCAAGGCCTGCCAACACACTTGTGGGGTTGACTTTCAGTGACTTATTGATTTCCCCCCATAGCAGGATAGTCAGTCCTACGTATGGCGGCACGGTCTATTTGGGGCTTGAACCCATGACGGGCATGTTGTTAAGTCGTACGAGTTGACGACTGTACCATGAGACCGGCTTAGGCTCAGCTTAGGACATTGTTCAGATGATTATAATTAACTAAAACTCTTGTGCATTTTTCATATCCAAAACTCAATAGCTCATAACATGAGAATTATTTTAATCAAACAACCTAATATCAGGTTTTTTGCAAAAAAAGAGTAATGCAAACAAAGAACGGATATGAATTTTAAATGTACTTTACTTGTCACAACACATTTTTACATACTTATTTGGAAATCCATTTCTAAATCTACTGTACACTGCCAAAATTTAAAGAAAAACTTTTTAAAAAAGAATTCAAATAAACGGATGGGTCATCAAAAGGATGGTCAAGCACTGAATATACATCCATTTGAGGCGTAGTCTTTATCGACGGCACAAGAGTATGTAATTTATTCATTTGATGTCACGTGCAGCTTGAATGATATATTATTCAGTAAATATTCACTTATGCCCTGTTATTTGCAACTATTTAGCTCAAAGCTTTTGATCAGTCAGACCATTTTTGACCGTTTTCCACACACTGAATCCGGATGGAGATTTCCTTGGACTGGTGCATTTTGTATTGTCATCACCACGCTTCATTTGGCATTATTAGCTGGTTTTCCTGTAAAAAAACACGATGAGAAGTTGTGTGTTACGTTAAGTGCAGCTACAACGGGAGCCTTCTTTTCGATGATTCTTACCATTCTTACCACCACTTCCATCTTCCGTCCGACTGGACGCCTTTGCTTCTTTCGACAGACGTTTTCATTACACACCAGGTCGCACCAGACATCGTCCCACATGCCACTCAAGTGTGCCACTCGTGTCTCGATGTTCGGGGTATTCGTGATTTTTACTGAGATTTTTCTCAGTACCATCGCTGGAAGGATAAATACTAAGCAGCGATTCAGACACTGGCTCGCTTCCCTTTTCCCCCTCTCAAGTAACATGAACTAGCCAATCGCAACCGTGAAACGGAATGTATAGGGAAAATGAAAGTCCTTCGAATACCGTCCTGTCGATCGGATGCCATCGTGCGCTTCCTCCTCCGGAACGGAATGACATCACGTAAACGAAATGATGTTGCTTAACGGGTGATTGGATTGTGGAGAAATGCTTTGTTGATGCTTCACGTCCGTGAGGGGTGTTGAGCGAGTACGTAAGAGGAAGGGATGTTGGTCTCTCAAGTGTGCATGATTGTTTTCCACTTTCAACGTGATTCTTTCTTTCTGACGCCTGTCTTGCTGGGCCGTTGGTTCAGGCACGTGCGGCAAGGCGCGATTGTAACTAATTCCATTACCAAAAATTGTCAGCACTAGGCAAAAAAAACGATGGCGTTTTTTTGTTAGTATATTGTATTCTGGTTAAACTCAAGAGCCAATCGAATGAGAAATGGCTGGTGGCAATATGTCCCTTCGCAAGAGTCAATAGGCATCTGTCATCCAACCAGATTTACCACAATCCGATGTGTAATGGTAACTAGAAAACGATTTTTGTGATAAATTTGTTCCCTGTTTTCGTTACCATATGGTCTTCCTAGATTGCAGTATCCTAAACCCGTTGCTCACAAATCACTACCCGCACCCGGTGTGTCCGTGTGATGGCCGGGCGCTGGGAGGAAGTCCTCAAAAGTTACTTCATGTTACACATGGGCAATGAAAATTTATGAACAGCGAATATACAGCGCTCACAGCGGAAAGGTTACGCTCAATGGCACGGAACTGTCAAACGAGCAACAACGCAACCATGTCTTTGCTGCCTCCCTGTGCCCTGCGTAACCTTCCTACGGTGCCAGTTGAGTCTGCAATGGTTGCAAAGCCAAACCGCGAAAGACTTTCCTCAACTTTTCGCGCGACACGAGCCGGTTCTATGGTGGCCGCGTGTTGCTTGGGTGCCGCCTGGGGCTTCTTTATCATTCTTCTTATCGTAATCTGGAATCGCGCTCACTGTCTTACACGCTCCGGTGAAAGTTGTCTCTGCTGCTCAGTCGCGTTACGCACAGTAGAACAAAATCTACGAATTGTTTTGGACAAAACTACCTTTTCAATTTTTCATAAAAAAAACTTAATTAACTACTATTGATTCTTAAGAGAGAAAAAAAGACTGAAAATCATAAACCAAAAAATATAACATGATTTAAAAACAAAAACTATTTTAGCACTGAGCATAAACATTACACAAATTTTAATGCTAGCTTATAGATACTTAAGAAGCAGATGAATAAAATGCAGCATTATTCATTATCGCGTTTTGTAATGCTGGTTTATCTGTAAGCCTTTTGATTAATGTTGATAAAGTGTCGATCATGTCCAATAACTGATCAAATATTAGTAAGACCCAATTGTAAAAAATGCCATAAAAAAATTTGTTAGTGTGAATCTTAGAAACGATTTGCTTCCAGTAATTACTACTATAATATTTTATCAATTATTTCTAAACATTTTTGGCGTGTTAAGGAATTTAAGCTCAAAATAAAAGGTGCTTGATTTTCAACTAGTAATGTAATATGTGACCTGCAACATAGCCATTCTCCATTTTATCATTACATCTTTGTGGAGCGAATTAAAGAAGGTATAAAAATGACAAAACACAGAAATTATTTCACATTTTTTCTGTAATAACGTATGTTTGACGACTGAATACAGTCTATTGTATTAATTACCCGATCATTTGCCGTGGTTTTCTTTGTAAACTTTAAAGAAACAGAATTAATAATTTTTTTTCTAATTTTTTTTTCAAATTCACACTTTCAAAGTGTGAAAAGCAATTATTCATTGTGTGACCTGGCTGCTTACTGCAAGTTCATCACAGTACTGTTTACCGTTCATTTCGTGCCTCAAGCATACTAATCCCACCACCGTGCGACACCTAGCGGTTAGATCTTGCTTCGCCACCAGCCGACCCGTTGTTTGGGCCATGTTCTTTGTCAAAGTTGTTTGATTTTTGGACATTTATTATTCCCACAGCTCCAACCTCTGTCGCGGCGAAGAAACGCGCGTTTGTTCATTTTGGATGTTTGATGATTTTTTTTTCGGTTCTTTGCTACTTTCTTATTACGCTTGGTTCGTGTTGTTGTCTCCAGCGATCTAGAGTCTACCGAATGCTGTACTTTTTTGCAAAACGTTTTGTTACAGTTTTTTGACTGGGTAAAGAGAACATTATTTTGCTTTGTTTTTGAATCGCCTCCCCCCGTTCCTCAAGCATTACCCTCACATCTTTTGATGCGATCTCCAGCATGGCTAGTTGTACAAATAAGATCATCCAAGTGACACAGCCATCGACAAGCAACAATAAAACGAAAGCAATAAAGCCTGCTTGTAGGAACGGTCGCTAGACAAGGGATGAGAATCACGGCAGAAATTAAGTTTGTTTTCTTGTTGCGACCGGCAGCAACGGGAATTTGCGGGAACGAAACGTAAAGAAAGAAAGAGGCATGTGGACAGGGTAGTTCTTTTACCGAAGCTAGAATCGTCGTGTTTATTTTCGTTTGCACCGTTTTGCCCCCAAATCGTTGCCCGAATATGTGCCTCCAAGGGGCAATCAATTAGGTGGCTTCTATCTTTTTACTGCTGTTTACTGTTTCGTGTTAGTTAATTCTACCCGCGGGGCCAGCCTGCTTTGGAGGGTAAGGATTCCGATGTCCCAACACAGTGGTCACGGGAGTTTGCCACGACATGGTAAGGTACGTCCCAAATGGACGTTTGCCTTTCGGATATTGTGCCCGGGTGTGTCTCCCATACTCGGGTGATGATTGCAATATCGTTGCACATCGAGCAATATACGAAAAGAAATCTCACGGGTAAGATGTGTCCCACTGCTAAAAGTCGATTGCTTAAAAGAGGAGGTATTTTAGGAACGGCTCAAATCCCCGCAATAGTATTGACGTAGAAATTGGTGTTTGACCTTGCTTTATCAGCGCCCTTCTTCAAGATTTATATTTTGTTTCCAACTACCAAAACATCCTCTAAACGGTTCTGTTCCCTTCAGCGCTCAGACCTTTGATATAACGCTAAATTGAAAAACTTTGGACGGATTATTATAGCAGCGTCACTGTTGTTTGCCTTACTTTACCTCGCTAACTACTTTGTCTCGGTCGTTTAATTTTCATCTACCTAATTGCGCGTTAAAATGAATACCACGTGCGCAACAAAAGGGAACTCCCTGCTGCGTACCTGTTTCCGTCTGTTAAACCACCATCTTCTACCCTCCTCTGACCTCCACAGGTGGTTCCAAGCGCGTAACAAACAATGGACTTTCCTTAAACATTGCCGGTGAGCGATTTTCTCCACGCAAACAAAAGCCGTGTACTTTCAGGCCGTACGCTGCAAAAGACCGTCAGGACACTCTCCCTTTTACCTCGCACTTCGCACCAGGGGAAATCAAGCCTGCTCAAGATGGAAGCGCACCGCGGTATGTTGTGTGCAATGTGATTTACCTTCCTGTGACGGTCTATTAAGCTAATACATGGCTACGGTACGTGCCCCTAAGGAGACACAACACAAAGCAAATCGTCTGTTTTTCTTTGCCAAACCGTTCGTCTCGGCACAGCCCTGGCCGGATGTCCGGCAGAATGTTTTCTTATTCTTTGGTTTGCTTTGATGATAGTCGGCTTTTATTTTATTGGCCAAGTAGTTCGACGAAAACTGCTTTTTTACATCCTTTTCCGTCCGATGTTCTATGGCATGGTGCTGAATACACGCTGGTATTGTTTTTTGTTGATTTGGAAAAACCAAGATTGTGTAGAATATTTCCTGTTCAGTGAGATTCGGCCATTTCTTTGGCCCAGTTTATCACTCATGTTTGAGTATTATGAAATGCAAGAGTATATCTAGCTGACCATGGAAAGTTTCTAAATCATGGCGTATCTTAATCATATTTTGCTTTGTACGTTATATATTAAGTTCTTGTATCACACATATTACTAACTTATACACAGAATACTTTTTTATTCGTAAGGAATTGCCGCACCATAGATAACATACAAAACTACTTGAGAGTACACTGCGATTTACAGATAATTCGACAGGTGACATTTTGATATTTGTAATTTTATTGCTACATACAATTTACCGCAAATCGGTTGAAGTGTAATAAAAACAAATTGACACGCATACCAATGAATTATATATTAACGAAATATACGAACTTTTAATCTAAAATAAAAATATGTAACATTTTATTTTGCACTTGTTTATATCTTCTTTATTTTCTCATCTTTCGCACAACAGCCGTAGTCTGTCAAGACAACTAGTGGGGTTTGGCTTACAGTGACTTATAGGTTACCCATAACCGAATAGTCCCTACTCAAGTGAAATTTGTTCGACATTGTCTATTCTCATTTGCTCGAATAGTAGTCGAAATGCCTGAAATTGTGTGTGACTAACTCTGTTGAAAGCGCCAATATTGTGTGTGTTAGTAAATTAGACTTTCTTCTATCGATGGACGATGTCGTCGAGCTCATTTTACTTTCATAGTTTTTGTTGTTGATGGAAAATAAGGGCAAATTTTGTGTTATTTTGTAAAAAATCGAGGTCTTTAAGTAGAAAATGGCTACATGACCAATTATAACGAAAGGAAACGTTATTTGCCAGCAAAACTAGAAGAAAGACACAAATAATTCGCATCCCAGTTGATTTTGATCCAATGCTTATCACTGGTCGTAGAGTCATTTTATACCAAAAAACACCGATTTCACAAAATAACGTCGTAAGAAAAGTAACTCCTTCTTTCGTCAAATATTTAAACTTATGAATTTAAACCAAACAAATGCATCCAGCAATCTTAATTCAATAGAAAAAGGTAATACGCACGTACAAACGAAATTTTGTCACTTTCAACACGGTTTATCACGCACAAATCCACATTTTTTATTACGGGAACCATTTGAGCAGATCATGGTTAAAAATTTAGAAAAAATGTCACTTGGGTTGGGTCAGTCCTACGTATGCAGGCACGGGGCCATTCGGGACTAGAACCCATGACGGCCATGTTTTTATGTCGTACGAGTTGATGAGTTGTGTACCATAAGACTGGCCTTGTTTCTATCGCATATTATTAAAGATTTTTACGGAATTAGCAAAGAAGATTTTTGTAAAAAAAAAATTATAGTCCTAGTACAATAGTCATGGCTCAGTAATTGGAGTAAATGCACTAAAATACATCCAGATACATGCATACTAGTGATGAGAATAGTTCCGAAAATTAAGGAACGGAACGAACCTGCCAATCTGGAGAAAAAGAACGGAACGCGGAACGCAGGTTCAAGATGACCTACCATGGTTACGCCTTTTTCAGTTGCTCACTTTATATATGGTTAACTTGAAAGTATTAAATTTCGTATGGATTAAATTACACTACACTGATTGAATTAATATTTCTTAATAGAAGCAGATAGCATCGAATAACATTGGTTTATTTAAAATACATAGACTGTTAAGTTGTTTCTGTAGAGTTGACATTTTACTGTACGGTAAACTACCCATGTGAAAGTGTCCGGTAGTGCACTTTAATTGTCCATAAGAATAGCGCTGTTTCACGGGGCGATAAACGGCGTTAAAGAAATTATTGCGGAAGGATAAACATGTCATGCACCCTCAATATTTAGTTACACAAATACGATCTCAGGTAAAAATTCAAACGAGTTCATTGGAGATGCATGCGCAACGAAGCAGCTTAGCACCCAACACATAGCAATTCATTGACTACCACAATCCAGTCAAAATAACGCACCTATACTGATAACATCCATATGGCAGAAGAGAAACATTTCATTCATTACGCTTACAGCTAGTGCAGGATGGTCTCTTTAAATTTTGGCGATTAGCTTCCCACCAATCACAAATCTCTATCCTGGCTTCACGGCTTAGGTGTTGTACCGTTATCTCTTTGACTGAGAGAGTATGGCTTGCGCTGTTATCACTCACATAGACAGAATGTGTGTGTGTGTGTGTGTGTGTGTGTGTGTGTGTGTGTGTGTGTGTGTGTCCATACTAGAAAGAAACAAAAGAGAACGCCGTTCTTTACCGGAACGAAAAGAACGCTGAGAGAAACAGGTTCAGATTTTACCTGCTTCCTTTGTACGTACCAAATCGGCCCATCGTACGAAAGAGAGCAGATGATCGTGCGTTCCATACTGGATCGAAAAGAACGCTGAGAGAAACAGGTTTAAATTGAACCGGCAAACCGGCTCATCAATACAAAGAGAGTAGAATGTCGTGCGTTCTAGGCCGGATCGCAATAAGCACTGAGAGCAACCGGCCCAGCACAGATCGCCGAGAACGCTGAGAGCAGCCGGTTCAGATCGGATCGATAAGATCGTTGATAACAGTCGGTTCAGGTCGGATCGCAAAGAACGGTAGGAGCAACAGGTTCAGTTTGAACCTGCTTGGGTAAAAAATAAGGATCGCGGTCCGGATGCTTGCATGCTGGAACGGATCGCACCTGGCAGGTTCGGAACGCAACGCGCATCACTAATGCATACATATATGTCGTTAAAGTTCATTCAGGGCCGTACTAACAAGGATTTTAGAACAAAAAAAATTGACTAATAATTATGGATATGAATACATGTAAAATCTCACTATATATAAAATCGAAAATCGCCACAATGACGTGAGAGTAAACATTCAGCGAGAGAGAGAAAGGAAGCGGTGAGAGCAGAGCTCTCTTAGCAACGCGCGTTGCTGCGAAAGAACTTGCTTCATGCACTACTGCTAGCCCGCGGGTAATGAGGGCAATGGTTACTTAGATTTTTTGTTTACACAAACCGATTTGAAATCACATGGTATTGGATATAATGATTTTTTTTTTTAATAATTGAAGATGCAAATCAGCAAACTGATGGTGATGTGTCGTACCTCATACCCCTTCGCATTATAAATCAAGATATTCAAGACAATATAAAAAAAATCATGTTTCGAGACTTAATTCATTACCACGTAGCCGGATATTCAGTCCTTGCTATGGGCGGACGGTCCATTCTGGGCTTGAACCCATGACGAGCATGTTATTGAGTCGTTCGAGTTGACGACCACATACCACGGGACCGCCCCAAATCTACTACTCCCTCAAATCTACTAATCCGCAATATTGGCTGAGTCAGAACAAGGAAAACGCATGACAATAAAAGGCGGCTGTAGTCGAGAGACCATAAGCGGCCCTATGCTAAAAAGCCTTGCTGAAATTCCGAGCGAGAAAGCGGCGGATGTTGGTGGCTTGAAAGATAAAATTGAATTTGTAACGATTTGCTCGTGGGTGGGAAGAACTTCTTATTTCAGGATGTCCTTCCAGAACAAAGTACTAAAGGGAGAGATGGTTCATTGCGTAACATGTCTACAACATACTGCGCGTTAGGTGAGACAACCGTGCGCACTGCATTTATCCGGATCAGCATCAACTGCAGAATGATCCGCAATGAAACCATGCTTACTGTAGCGTGCCCAAGAGGGCTGCAAAGATTCTGACTGTATCTATCAAGAGTGATGACGATATCTACCATGTGATGCTATCACCGTACTATGGTGTTGCTTAAGAACAACCACGTTACCAACCAACCAGCTTCTCGGACTGCAACCCTGCAACATCGACTATTCATCCCTGCTCCAGCAGTTAAACTTTTCCGCGCATGCTGTTCAGCTTCGTTCTCGTCCGTTACTTGCCCTGAACCGTAGTCGAAATGGATATGGATCTAGAGACCCCCTCAACTCCATGATTAGGGTATTTAATGAAGTTCTTCATTTGTTTGATTTTGGAACCTCAGTGCAATCCTTTAAAAACAGCCTTAGAAACGAATTGTTAAGATGATCTTTCTACTTATCATAAACTAATATTAGACTTAAGAACATTCACACGGATCCATTGTTATCCATTGAACGAGTAATAAACAATTAAACAATTAAACAGTTAAGGACACGTCAAATTAGAAGCAAAATCTGAAAGAAGAGTAAATAAAGTAGTTTGTAAGTAGTTTAGTTAGTTGATCTGGGAAGGCTATTACAGTGTTGAATCATTCTTTTCTATAACAGTATAGATCGGAATATGAGAACTACACATTTGGAATGGTTATAAGAGGGAATATGTTCACTGTTGAAATTTGATACTAGACGCAACAATAACAATTGTCTCATCCAAATCCATGTAATATTTCAAAACCAGTTTCAGGATCATAAAATAAAATTTTGATGGCGTTTTTGGAAATGACCCGCATAAAATTAAAGACCGAGAAAATTTACATTGAAATTGTTCTAAGCATCTATTACTTATTACCTAACGTATGAAACATAAGTAGAAAAAAAGAGTAGAAATGGAATTCGAACCACGTGCGATATCATATTTTTGTAGTTCAATCTTACATTTATGGGCACAAAAAACAGAAGATGGATTGAAGCAGAAGTGAGCCTTTAAAAAATTGTATGTTTTTATGTACGCAGTTGGGATTGGATCTAAACGTGTTGTATATGTATTAGCGGCACCCTAATGTTTTAATCCACTGCACATCAATACGTTATTCAATGAACACGTTGTAGAGGTTACTACTTAGCTATGCTTTCCAAAAAATAACGCCGATAACTAAAAAATAATAATCAAAAAATTATAAATTTGAGTCAACAGAGGCTAGAACGTATCAGTCCGATTGAAAATAAGTAGGAATGCAGGTACTGAACCTTCTATTTTTTTCAAAATGGCCACAAAACTCGCCAATCATGATTATCATTGTTATTACTTATAAGTGTTATTAAATAAGATTCATTGGTACTTTCCGTGCGTAACAAATAACCTTATTTTTGAACACCACTTTAAAAAAATACAAAAATGCGTGACTTGGTTTTTTATGGTTTTTTAATATTTAAGATTTACATCAGTATGGCTCAAAAGTAGCCTCATCGATATTTAACGGTTCTGCAATGTACTGTTGTACTGTAAGAATTGTTCAAGAAGTTACAAGGTTAACTTATTTGTAAGAACAAATAAGAACAAATAGGTGTTTGAGTTATGGTTGTTGCCACTGAGCGTGTAGAGTTTGAAATTAGTTCGAAATTTGAGGACATCCGGTAGATTTTACCGGGCCTTAACTAGTATGTATTTATAAATCCAATTTATGTTGGTTACGGTCACGCTTAATTAAAATCAGGATCTTATCGTCAAAGTTGTTCGATGACAATTTGACTCAATGTATAGAACAATGTATAAGAGAATAGAAGGTATTCTTTCTCGTGCTCTGTAAATTATGGTTCATCATCTTCTTCTTCTTCTTTTGGCTCAACAACCGTTGCCGGTCAAGGCCTGCCTGTACCACACTACTTGTGGGTTTGGCTTTCATTGACTTATTGATCCCCCCATAGCAGGATAGTCAGTCCTACGTATGGCGGCACGGTCCATTTGGGGCTTGAACCCATGACGAGCATGGTGTTAAGTCGTACGAGTTGACGACTGTACTACGAGACCGGTATGGTTCATCATCACATTATAATAAATATTTACATTTACATACGATATATTTATTTATGCAGTGAAAACCAAAATATACGTACAATTTGGGAATAACAAAACAACATCTCGCTCTTAATCTAATCCCTTCTTAACTGAGCATAACCATCAAAGGAGCGAGGCTAGCAACTACCTCAAGAGGAGCTGAAAACAACACCGCCTTCAGGGCAATCTTGCCAGCAGATGCTAACGACCTACAAAGCAGAAAGGCACATCAATCAATCATCTTAACAGACTCGCAATGCCGACCAGGCAATTCAGGGTGTGGACCTACCTCCATTCCACCAAAAACATCTTAAGCAGAGTTGTCCAAAACCTATCCCAAGCGAAAGCCGCTCAGGAGAAAGAGTTTCCGACGATGAGCCGACAATTTGGTGCCTGCCGGCTGCCTTGTTTCCCGAACCTTCAGCTTGGACCCTACATTCATCAATCACATCCAAAGCTCAGCAATGATTCTGGCGATTGCGGTAGCAGCTTTCTAGGGTGATTTTTCTGGGGCGCAAATTTTGTCCCTTAGACTAATGGCTGTCATTCAAAGTTGACACATATCGCATGTGTGAGTATGTGTGCGGTTTGACGGCAAGGTGCTTTGACCTGCGGTATTTGATCCGAGACCAAAGCAGTGATCTGTTACGGGTGTATTTTCGTAATGGAGGGAAAAAGGCACAGCTAGAAGCTTCCAATTATTGTAAACGAAGAATGCTAATGCATCTAATCCTTTGCTTTCGTCCGGTTTATCGTTGAAGATGTTGGGTTTGAAACAAGGTTGTTTCATGCGTCCAGACATTTCGAAAAAAAAGAATAGAATCACGAAGAATAACAATAGAAAATAATGGATCTTTTGACTTACGGAGCAGTAACAGTAATGTATCGCCTTTAAAACATAACACATAACAGCAACGGGAGTCTTTAATTTGGCACTGAAAACGCATCTTGTTAAAACAAACGCACAATGACTTAGTGTGTTGTCAGCAGTTATCAATTACTTTTCATATTGTTTGGGACAGTTTAACCAAAGGTTCACCATCATCAATTCTGGAGAAAATAATATTTGTTTTTATTTCTTATCACTCTAAGTGCCGCGTCAAATGAAAGCATAAGACTGCTTTGTTCGCCGCTCAACTTTGTATCTGACGCTCAGTGATTATATTTATAACGAATGAGGGAGGAAAGAAATAACGAGAACGACTTGTTCTTCGCCGGTTATCGCAATAAAACAAAAAAGTGATAACGCACGAGAAATTGTCGCTCTCTTCCCATGCGCTATGTGCTCACTCGAAAAACTGTGACGTCAGGCTGGCGGTCAAAGTGTTAACAACTTCTGTTTGACAAGTGGGATTAACCTACTGGTGAATTCTCATCTTCATTTTTAAGATGCGTATGGTAGAATCACTTCGTTATTATTAGTTCGTTATTATTCCAAGTTAATGTTTGAAACATTGTTTGACATCATTGACGACAGTTAATAAATCAATAATTTGCTTTTTTATTGTGTATTGTTCAAATATTGTATCGTTCCTTTATCTATACGTACTATACTCTAACTCGACTCCACCTTCCGTTCAATTTTTTATTTTTTTAAAAGACATTTACATTACACGATAAAGAGATCTTGGCGATTCAGCCTTCCGGTAGTGTGAACCTGTGTATACCTGTCCGACTGATCATCTTGCTATGTGTGCAGCAATCAGACACAGATAGCTTAGTTCTATATTGCAAATGCAAATAATATAAAAATAAAATGCATAAATTTAACATTTTTGTGAGCTTTACCAACCGGGCTCGTGCCTTGAGAAGAACATACTTGTTAGGAAAAGGAGGAAAAGTGTGAGACCGAGAGGAGCGTGAAAGTGAAAGCAAAACACATTATCAAGGATAATGCGATTTTTGTGATGAGAAACAATTCCAGCAACAAGCGATCACTTGCCATGCGACTGGCAAGTATGTATGTGTGTCCCCAAAGTATTTTTATTTCTGCACAAGCTTTTCTGTGGGAAGGGTTTACTGGGAAGAAAAAAGCTCAACCTTGGCCATCGAGTAACGAGCCTAGCAATCGGTGCCACTTCGAAGTGGATAGAAGAGATAAAGTAAATGGAAACAAGTACTCCCATTTTCCCATCTCAGGGAAAGATTTACGAAATTCAATTTCAACCCCTCGGAGGCTTGAAGTATGGTCACATCGTTGATACAATGCGGTACCATAATGGTAAACGTAAATACCCGTCCTCACGGAATGCTATGTAGCTGCAGTTTGCATAAATACCACAGCGGCGGAAAAGCGGGATAAACACGATAGTGTGATAATCTTTGTTATGAAAAAGCCTTTTCTCACGCAACATCTTTGAAAGCTTTGTTATTGCCTATTGGCTAACGACATGATTTGATCGAGCTTACCGTTTGTCCTGGGACCGTATTATCAAAAGCAATTGTTTGCAATGATTTTTTTTTCAGTTTCTGAGTGAGCATCAGATTTTGTTTGTTTAACGTGTTTGTAACACGTTGAGATGTGCACATTTGTATTCTACTCCTAGACAATAGGTTAAAAGCATTCTCTAGTTTTTCCACAGAGAAAAGAATGCGGTTCATTTGATTTAACCAACTCATAAAAATGTTACTTTGAGGATACATAAAAAAATTCTTAGTATTAGCTAAACTAATCGTTAGCAGTTTTAAACTACAGGTTAATATGTAAAGTAAATATAATACAGCATATTGTATAATTTGTACCAATTATTCGGGAATGAAAATTAAAATATTTGATACTAAATGTCCAATACATGCCACCAAACGATACAACCAACTGTCCTGATAAAGTACAACAAAAGTGCCCATGTAAGCCATGACGAAACCTTATCCCAAACCATTCCACAAGACGATGGAAAAAGCGAACGGTTTCCTCAAAGGCGTTAGGAGTAGAGCTCTCAGAGCAGTTCTGATCGAACCGTCCATGGAAGAAGTGCTCCTTTTGACGAAATCACAATACCGATACGTTGCTTTCAAAACACACCCGTATTGGTGTGTGAATATTTTTCGATTGAAAATCTCAAGTTGTTTTTGCTTTCTTCATGCAAACTCTCCTAGTCAGCGCATGCATAAGCAATAGCACGAGACACGATAAAACCCTGGTTTGCTGTGGCTTGACTACCGTCTGAAGTGTGTTCCACCCTTTGAAGGATTTTTCTCATTTATTTTTTCCCAATTTTATGTATCGATCCTTTGGTCGGTTTGTGGCTAGCTGATCAATCTTGCCACAGTACTCTAACTTGGTTTCTATGTGAACAAAACGGGGAGTAAGGCAATGTAAAACGGTAGAAACGAACCGAGCGCTTGCATACTGTGTACGGCTTCTTTCGAGCGAAATTCTTTCGAGCAGCAATGCAGCAGCACTTGACGATCATTTTCAATCAAACTATGTCCCAGCGATGATAGGACCCTCCAGTGAGTGCTCAGGTGCTGTGGACGAATACAATATTTATTTCTATTGTTTATTTTTCAAAACTGTTGAAGTGTTTCATACTGTCTTTTGTTGTCGAGAGTAATGTTTTGCAATATCCGAAGCGAAATGTTGGATAATATATTACAGTATAGTTTTTGTTATGTAGCACTAAACAAAAAAGGTGGAGCACAAAACCGTGAAATTGGTAAATTGGTAAAACAAATACAGTATGGTATAATATTTTTATTTTTATTTTGTTTCGCTTTAAAATCGTACATGGACAAACCTATCTACCTATTAATCTGCTTGACTAGTCGTGACTTATTCCATCTATTTCATTCAGAAAAAAAAAACTATTTTATTCTATTTTCTTGTAATCTATTAGGTATTTACATTTCAAACGTACCGAATGAAATTGAAATGTGATTGAAGGTTAGTAAAAATAAAAATAAAAGCAATTGTTGATTGCTTATTACAATAAAATATAATCAGCATGTGATATATACAGTACAGGATAAGAAAATTTCTTCTTTGGAACAACAACCGTTGTCGGTCAAGGCCTCTGCTTGTACCCACTAGTGAAGTGAGCTTGGCTTTCAGTGACTTATTGTTACCATAGCAGGATGGTCAGTCCTGTGTATGAGGGCACGGTCTATTCGGGACTTGAACCCATGAACGGACATGTTGTTAAGTCGTACGAGTTGATGACTGTACCACCAGATCGGCCCGGATATGAAGATATACAGAACAATTTTGCACACCTTTCTATTTCAATTAAGCTGGTCAAGAAGAAAAAGTGGAATTTGTAACCATGACATACTATGAAAGCAAAGCAACATCTATCTCCCATCGTGTTGAGACTCGAAAATGTAAAGTAAGGCAGGTTTGCATAGATAATAGTGTCATTATCATTTAATTTACATACATTCAATATATCCGATAAAGCATAGAGATTGCAAAGTGGAGTGATATAAGTAAATGCAAATTGCCTACAAAACCCGAAACTTCCGAGGAATGGACAGGTTAAGTCCTACCAGAACAGAAAAGTATCAAAATAGGCTTCGTTGTATTTATTCTAATGCTACATATATGGAAAGTATCTAAATGAGTAAAACATGTTTACAAAGTCTTCTCTTTATTATTTAGCGAAACAACTATATGCGCTTTTGGCCTGCCGTAATCAAAGATAAAAGGAATTACTGTTTTACACATAATAGGATAGTCAGTCTTGCGTGTAGTTGGGTCGATCACTACGGGATTTGAACCCATGACAGACATATTATTAAGTCGTACTACTAGACGAGTATGTCAAGAACGATAATACAAGTTACGAACTATTTTATTAAATATAGGTTGCCTAAGTAAACGCTGCATGTAACAATTATTGTTGGCACTAATCTCGGTTACTATTAATGTCACTCATTATATGGCCACACTCTAAATAACTTTATTGTACTTAGAAAAACACATGCAAGCGAAAGCTATCAGTAAAAACTTGCACATAATCATCAAAATTACTTAGAAAAAAGAATTACCATATACGCCTATTACATATTCTACCCCAAGACTATCTGACTCTCTGACATTCAATACCGTAGAATTTCTAACGTATAATTATGACTTCGATGATCTAAAATTCTACATGTCTGGTCAACGCTACCGCAAAGCACGACTCAACACCCACTCAATCAACAAATTAGCGACATATCCGGTTGTCCCTGCTCATGCACCTCCATCAGGAAAGGTTGGTTCGATTTCTTTTTGTCACTCGGATATTCCTAGCACGATGTGGCTGGGGGAATCCCTTTCGTCACCACCATAAACTTACCACGGTTATAAGGTAGAAAGAAAAAATATTCTCGAGAAAGGACAACGACTGTTCGACGGCAACAGTTGCACTTCTTGCCAAAAGTCTTCACCCGTTCCATTGCTAAGCGTAGGAAGTGTCGCATTTGATTTTTTTTTGCTCGAGATAGATGCAGTACGCCAAGACACCTAGCACATGCATTTCTTTAAGATCCGGTGTTGGAGGTTCATCTGGGAAACGACTTTTAGTTTCTGACCTGGCAGCACACCCTACGTTAGCAGCGAAGAGATGCGCACGTACCTAATAAAGTCGCCGAGATAAAACTTCTTGGACTTGTTCGTACCGTAGACTCCGGTTCTGCGGAATCAGCTACCGGATCTGGTGTGAGAAACCAAAAGATGTTACTTGTTGCACACTGCGTCTTTGGAGAAACACGGGTAGGGACGGCACTGCTGAGAGGTTTTGTCTCATTCCGGTTACGTTAGCTCCGGTTTTCGATCGACGGTTACCCAGACCGCACCACTTTATCACAATCTAGAAAGCTGAAATTTCAGATCACGCAGACCGAGCAAAGCAAAGCGGATATGGGTCCTAGTGTCTGTGTAGAGGAGGCAAAGGAAGCTGGGTGCTGGTACTGGTAGCGAGAGTGCATTTTTTGCGTAAACTCAGATTAGTGAGCAGGCGGTAGTGGATCCTTTCCAACTCTATGCAACGGACGAATGCACCGAAGCCAATGCCGGTGACAAAGTACGATGCCAAGGAAAAAGGATATCCAGCCGGAAGCGAGTTTGCAAAGCACTTCGTAAACCTCGCTAGCGAAGAACAAATGGCGTCGCTTAATCACGCCCGGTGCCAACGGTGCTAGCTGTAAAATAATGCGGATATTATTTTTGGCTCGATTTGGGGCAAGATAAGCTCGATTCGGCAAATTTTCCACACGCCATACTGATGGTGAACGTGACGTTGGGTAGGTTTAATTGAAATCCTTAGAGATAAAATTGCACAGAGGGTATTTTATCAATTGTTTTACTGTCCAATGTGCATGATTTGTATAATATACCTTATGTTTGCTTTATGGGTTAAGCTGCTTAGTTTTTAAACAAAAAAGAATTATGATTTATGATCAATTATAAATATTTCTTTAATAAGTAAATCAAACAACATACCATTTGAATTTATGTTTTGTCAAAATAAAGAATACTTTGTATATTAGTGTATCGGAACTACCGATCAATGCGAGTTAAAGAGAATAAATTTCTCATTAATAGAATATTTATAATAAGTTTATACTTAAAATTGGATAACAATAGTTTCATAATAATTATAACATTTAATTAAATTCTACTATATACAGTACAATGGCGAAAATGGGGCCAATATCGTATGAACGTCTTTTTGTTGCATAAGGATCAAATCATTTTTATTTCATATGTGTGCATGTTGTAGGACGATATTTATATCTTCTTTAAACAAAAACTAATACAGCACTACTCTGAATTCCTATAGTCATTCCTGGGGATGAAAATGTACATGTTTGATGTCAATGCCTGTAGACAGAACCATAAATAGGATGGTTTGTAAATATGTTGGAAATATTATCGCATATTCAAAATTATAGTTTTGAGTCTGTTATTTAGAAAACTTTTATAGAGTAATAATAACTCGAATATCAGAAGCGGTATAAAATATTTGAAATTCTAAGAAACGACTCACAAAACGTATTACTCAATTATATTATTTTTAGTTCAGCTAACTTACGTTAAAAATCATCCAATTACTTCTCATTTGTTCAACTCTTAATAAAACTAAACCGTGCCATTTTAATCAATACTATCAATGTTCAAACAACCATAATACCTTTTTTGAGCATTCTCAGATCGTTGGAATGAAGCAACAAGTTTGTCCACATCTCGCATCCAATGAAGCACTCGTCCGATTTTCCTATGATAGCAGTATTATTAGTACATAAAGTTAATCAAATATAAGAATATTCTTGCCACTCCTCTCCATTCAATCTCTGATGTCACATTAAAAGATCGCAACTCGCAGAATAAAATCCACCGCACAGAACACTGGCAGACAAAAATCAGCGGCAGATTCCAACTATTCCGCGTGGTCTTCGGTCGTACGCGCTTTACTCCTTCCATTTCTATGCACGGCACAGCTCCCAACGTTTGGCCTTTTTGTACGTGACAGACATTGAAAAACGAAGCACCAAGTATACTCGATATCTTTTTTTCTGCACGAATATCGAAGGGACTGTCCCAAGACGAATGTGATAGACAGGGTAAGATCCGTCTTTGGAACGCTCTTATCATTAGTAGTTGCGGTTGTACGCACGAACTACTGTTGATAAAAGATTCATTGAGCGGGCGACACCAACTTTTACCGTATTTATTTCATTTGTACAACAGATAAGAATTTCACGGTCGTTAAATCGGTATGATAAATGGTAGCCGTAGTAGATCAAAAACCTGGCACCACCCCCAGCATCAAGCTGCAACAGATGTCTTGAGCCCAATCACTGTTATCCAAACCCTACTTTTCCTCCTTAACCCATACCAACAAGCCAGATTCCTCTGGATTCTGCTATTGCGAAGAGTGAAGGATAACCGGAAGTTGGGTGCAAAATAAATCCAAACCATGCATGAACTAAACAAAAACCGCACGCAAACACGGCGGTCGCTGTGAGTGGTCAAAAAGGGCATGAAGGCGCTACGATAAGGACTGGCCCCCAGCTAATTCTTCTTTCCGAAAGGGGGAACTGCTAAAGGGTACGGGCCAGCATCCTTTTGCGAGATGGAAGGCTGGAGGGCCAATGCTGTCCTGCACCATGCCGCCTTTCATCGGCTTTTACCAAATCCATCCATTTCCGGTTCCTGCCAGCCAGCAGGATAGCCTCTTGTGCAGGGTGTTTCATATTTTATGCACAGTTTGGTCCTCTTTCTTTCTTTTTTTAATTTATTTATTGCCGGAAACCGGAGGTAAAAGGCGATTTTATGGCGGAATGAACGTTCAACTGTGGCAGTGGGAGCAAAAGCATAGTAGTAAAACGCAACAGTCTCATTTTTGCTGGCTGTGAACTTTCAGGGTTTTTACCATTAGTGATCTCGTCCTTCCTACTTGCTGATGTTGTTTTGACTTCAATACGTTTCATTTCTTACCTACTTGGCGTATAGCGTCTTGGGTATTTATGTTTTAGTATTAGTGTTTGTCTTTTTTTTTCATTTTATTCTTCTTTTTTTTGTCCATCACTCAATCCAAAGAGGGGGGAAGCTTCTAGCAACGGAACTCTGGGTGGATAAGAACATCTTTCTTTCAACAGGCAATATTTCTTTCTGCCGAAGTACTTTTTGGATTTTTTTTTCTTCTTTGGGTTGCGTAGGTAGGGAGGTAGATTAAACGGGGTGATGGCAGCGAATCACTAAAACATTCCAGCATCTCCACAACCACAACCGAAGCACTCTGACCGCCGGCGGAAAATTACTCTGCATCGATCTGGAACAAAGTGAAAAAGGGACGGCAGAAAATCACCACTCCCGGCACCCAGCATTAGGGTGAAAAACAGATTTTGTACACCCTTAATGGTCCCAAGAATGCCGAAGATCCAACGGCACGGTTTAGCGCTCCGGGAAACCAGAGAAGAGAATTTGTCGACCAGATCGAGCTTGGGCGCGTCATTCTTTGGCACCATTAAGCGTAAAACACGTCGTGGCGCGCCAACTTCCCGCACTGGCGCGTCGGACGTTTCGGAGTGGCAACGTATTTTTCCAGTTGTTGCACTCGACAAGCAACAGATCGCTACGGGTGATGTGGACGCCATTCCCGCTACACGCAACGCATGGTGCAATACATTTTACTCTACCTTCGCTTTCCCAACTGCACAAAATAAGCCTAGGCCAATAAATGGTACCGGCCATTTGGAACGGTCCAGTGTATCTGCGGAAGTGAAACCATCACACATGGAAAGATTTATGTTACACGGTACAATAAAACTAACGTTTTTACAAGCAGTTTGCGGGAACTACCAAGAGTAAGGATAACATCATTGGCACAGAAAAAGACGCCCGACTTTGGACTTATACCAAACAGGTTCTTTACCTCTGGTAGCACAAAAAATAGATTTTTTTTTCCTTTTTGTAAACCGAATCATTCTTCAGCCTCCTCCCCACCCACCAAAGAAGTAACATTCGGTTTAAACCCAAACATTACCGCACGTTGAACCTGCTGGCGCTAAAACATGAACTATTCCTCTATGAGTCTTCAAGGTTCATGGCAATTTCATCACTTTGAATCCCTCGGATGGTTCTTTCCTTGTACTCTGTTTGCGTTCTTCGTACGTGTAGGAAATATTAACACGTGAATGTGGTTTTGTACGATTGTCCAGCCTGTATGCTACGTGTTGACCCCCTTTTCCTGCTCCTTTACGTAAATGAAAGTAGCATTTACATTAAAAAGAAATAAAATGAAAATAAATGAAATGAAAATTAAATGAACCTAGGAATAGTATTTCTAGATAAATAACAGATAAAAACACAGATATATAAAAAAAATATGTGTAACTTTGGTATGCATGAAAAACATAAATATCAGACCACAAAAATAAACAGATATTTTGCATGAAATGCCTTGGCTATTTAGCATGAAAAACACACAAAAGATGTTATGTATTTTTATGAAATTTTGATTTATATTACGAACTACAATTCCTTGGTTTTCTTCTAACATTATATATTTCCTATTTCAGATAGTTTAAATTTGCATGTATAGCTTCTTAATATGTTGTTATGTGCTACCCAGCAATACACATGTTTGCTATACATTTTAAACTATTGTTTATTGTCCAGGTTTTGTCTAGTTTGTTGATAATTGAGTAGTAATGGCAACAACTGGATATAGAATAGCCATCCTAGTTTATATGAAACGAAGTAAATTGTTCAACCGGTCTCGTGGCACAGTCGCCAACTCGTGGACCGTGCCGCCATACGTAGATCTGACTATCCTGCTATGGGGGGTAATCAATAAGTAACTGAAAGCCAACCCACAAGTGGTATAGGCAGGCCTTGACTGACAACAACTAGAGCCAAAGAAGAAGAGGTGAATTGTTACTTTTCTAAGATAACTTAAATGTTATGTAATTGTTACGTTTGAATCTTATTTTAAGTGCAATCAAATTATGGGAAGTAAAACAATGTACGTGAAGGTTCTTCTTAACACTTTCAAACATTAGTACCTTTTATCTTTTTTTCTCACTTACAAACCACAAGCAACGAAATTAGCCATGTTTGGAATAAAACATGGCGTGAGAGCAAGAAGCTGAACCCCGGATCGTACCCATATTATCTGGAATTCCACCACCCATTCGGCAATTTCCGACTGGTTCAACCATGGACACATGGATCGACTGGCTCATCGGAGACTTTATAACACGTTTGCAACCCAAGAGCGACACAACCTCTCTATCGTAAAAGCCACCCGAGAACCATAAACATATTCAATAATATTCACCACACCAAAATGGTTACCTACTGCGACCCTACGTCGTGCTCCTATCTACGTTGAATGAAGGGAACATAAGAAAGAAAAAAAAAACAATAAAAGCTTTCCGCTTGTTTGCCTTCGCTTCATCTAGCCTCATTGTGCAAGTGATTAAGTAAAAGCATCCTTTGCGCCCTCGAACATCACCGGGTCGTTGAGAGGGTTCTTTTTTGTCACCACTCATATATGAGCGTTCGAAGTGTTATGCTGTGGGTAACGCTTGGGTTACGTCTTATTTCATTTGCTTTATGATGGCATTTTTATTGGAATGTTTGAGTGCTTGGTCGGTGCCTTTGAATTTGCTGTATAGTGCACATTTTGTTCATTCATGATTTCATGAATAAATGTGAAGCTGGGTTCGTTAACATCTTGTTTCATACGTTTTTTTTAAATTTTGAAGAATATATACTTATTTTTTATGTTTATTTATGTCATACTACTGCTATGTTGTATAATTGAAAGTATCATAGTGTGTTTAGCGACAATCGTATTTACTATAAGAATATAGCATACATTAATTTAGTAAATTATTCGAATACCTGTCTGTATCGCGTAAATTGCTTATTTGCTCAACAAAAGATTGCTCAATGTCCATAACTCGCTGCTGAACAGATGTTGCCTTCTTGTATCGATTGTAGTCAGCCAATACCACTCATTCATTAATTAAAGCATCTGCACAAAAAACGGTTACTTATTGTATGGTTTCTGATCGTCTTGCTTCAAAGGGAGCATTACGACAAGGGAGAGATTTATGACTTTCAATATCGATGCAGATTGTCATCATATATCACCTGGGATTTTATGCCGACGCATGGCAACACTTTTTGCCAACGCAGCGGGACATCAAGAAAGCTTATGCGTACCTTAGGCTATCTGACACCGATGTTAAAGTATCGTAAAAATTCATATTCCTCTCATACCGATGCAAGATCGTTCCATGGTGATGCGCGAGGGAATGAAACAACTTTCGGTGCCAAAGGTAGATTACTAAAGCGTGCTAAAATCTTATTTACGGCAATAACTTGCACCTAAATGCTTACAAAACACGTTCGCCGTTGAATTCTACGAGCAAACGCTCGGCTAAACACCAAGATCAAACCTTCTGGACGTCTTGGAGCACGAAAAAAAAAATGGTGTCCGGGAAAATTGTTGTGAAGCATTGCGCTTCAGGTGGATACCGACGAAATACGATCTGGGGAATGTAAAGTTTCCCGCATGGTAGTGGTGGTGGTTGGAAGGAAATTGAGTTTACGAGCTCAATTTCAGCTGTGAAATTACTTAGATAGCGTCAGTGTCAGCGAAGCGACGATACCATCCCCACCGAAGGCCAGCCATCGTCGACAAGCTGTAAAAATGTAATTCCCCAACAATTTTCCACCATATCGTTTCACGGGCACCTTGCCCATTGCTCCCACCGGGCCCTGTTACCACTCTATACCGTGGTCGTCGCAAGCTGACTTGAAGGCAAATCGACTCTTTCAGAGGGATTCCTACCATCACAACCGGATGGGGCAGGTGGAACGCAACCACCACAGGCCGTGTTTATAATTCGTAATTTTATTTTTATTTAGATTTATGCACTTCAACTCATCCTGGTGTCCTTCCAACCATGGGGGTATGGTTCATTCCACGAATTGCTTGAATTGTTCACCGCAAGACGGTGAGCGTTCTAAAACGGTGGTCATAGCAAATAACGGCTGTTCAAAATACACCACCTTGCACCACCTTGTTCGTACTTTCTGATATTTGCCGTTCGCTGATTTTATTTTTCTACCGAAGGAAACAAAAATGTTTCATACTTTAATCGATTTTATTTATTTATGTTTCACGTACTTTCTTAAACACTGTGCTTATGCTGTACCGTTTACAGGCGCACCAGCATTGCAAGATGGTGTGAAAGATAATATTTTTTTTACGCTAGCGCATGCTTGATGGTAGTCAACTAAATTACCTACGTACCATAAAATGAGAAACCACGAGCATAATATTTATGTTGCCGATTAATCTCCTCAGCGAAACGCAGGATGAAAGATAGCTTCGCAAAGCGGTAATTGATATCAACATGCGGAAGAATCATTGACAAAGGCATAAGAAAAGAAAAGGTTATGTTACGCGAAAAAAATTAAATTGATTATTTTATTAAATTAAATTAAACTAAACGTTCTTTACTGTAGCCTTCAATTTAATTCACGAGGAGATTTGATGTAAAACTATAGAAATATCATGGATCATACAAACATTTGCAATTTTACTTATAGGTTGTCGTTTATAAATAAATATACCGCATAACAAATTGAATGGCTACTAACTAAAATGATAGTGATTTTCGTAATGTTTTTAAACCAAAAGAATAATGATATCACTCTAATTGATTTAAAACTTCTAACAGAATTGCTGCTAAGTCGGTGATCTTTAGAAAGCTTATCACTCTATTCTAACAAAGTACAGACGAGGTTTCCTTCTTGTAGTTCTAAAGCACTCATTCGTGTCAAATTGTTGTCCCATTTAAGACCGACTGACTGCCATGTGATAATCAAATTCGCATCACAGAAGCTATTTAAAGCTCAAACGAAACGGGCTATTGGCTAATTAATGAGCGTGAAATTGTGCGCCATATACTATGACGATGGGAGCACAGCGTAATTTGGCCGATTCTGTAACGATTTGCTAGGACGTTGCACGCCGTATGATCAACAGAGTCGTTTTTGTTTTTGAATAAATCACTTTACTAGCCACACGTAGCAGAGTTGAATGATTAGAGCCGTCTAATCGATGTTAGCCGTGTTTAATCTATTCTAGTCTCCGCGAGGAGTATGAATCCGAAAACCCCTAAGTTTAAATAAAACACAGAGCAACATACAACCTCATAAAAACGGTTGTGATTAATGGATTAAAATTTAATGCTCCCAATTTACGACTGGTAACTCGTAAAATGTCTTAACAGTTGAAAAAAGGCAAACGATTCCGTTATTTCTGCAAATCAGCACAAAAACCAAGCCAGCAGCGTGGGCAGCGTGTGAAAATTTTATTAAGTTTCTTGTCTCATATCGCCAGTAATGGAGGCGCCTGGTTGTCTTCACGATGAAAACCAATGGTGTTGAACGCGTGGCAAAGGGGGTCAAGACGACAACGGGGACTACCGCGCTGGAAGATTAATTAATCATTTGTTTTTATTAGCCAAGCTACCGGTAAACTATATCCATGTGCGACACTGCAGTATCCGTATCCCGTATCCAGAAGAGACGCACATGAAGCGGCATCTTAGCATCGGGTCGGTCGAACCGATGATATGGCCTTGCATCGCACCATAATGCCAACATAAAAAGGCATGCTAGGGTGGGGTAAGATTAAGAAACACACCATGGCCCGTACCGTATTTGTAGAATCGTGGTGGAAGAGCTAAGGTCGCGAAATCGTCGAGCTAAGGATGCAATCGCAGTTGACGAGTTGACACCCGTGGGCTATTAAGATAAATGTTTGCAGGGGAGTGGGAGGGATGCGCACAATCTCGAAAATCCCTTTCCCATTGCGTACAGTGAATGACCCGAGCCTGGACCGGGTGTTCTTGCGTGCCGAGCATACAAACGCGAAAGCGTCATCCGTGTTAATTAGTGCTATTTGCGTGATAAATGAGTTTCTTTGTGACGGATGAAAAATGAATGCTCTGCAATTGCTTCAGCAGCCCCCTGAACCGTCCAATCTGCAGTCAAACGGTTGCGTGAGTTTTGAACGATAGATTGTTCGTAAAAGTTATCAAGAACAGTTTAAAAAATATATATTTGCTTTGCAGGAAAAATTAATTATTTTTAAACCAATATTTAAAAAAACTGTGTAATCTGTTAAATTATTTATTGATAATCTGTGAGAATATTTATTTTCTGCATGGTTTTTTATCCTGCCGTTTTTTTCCTTTAAATCAAAAGACGGCACAGGGAATAATTTGAATCATTCGATGATCGGACAAAAGCACGGCCAACTCAAGTTTAATGCTCCTAACGAACCAAATCAATCGATATTCACAGCCTCATTCTTTTTTCCGTAAACTGAATAAAGACGGGCTGCAATTTTTCGCGGTCTTGCAGCCAGCTCGGCATTTATTTTACCATCGCAATTTTCCGAACCAAGAGACACTCTTCGTCATACTGTGCTCAAAGCGTTGTTAGAGTGGTTGTTGTATCGTATCCGTCACTGTGCTCTGGAAGATGGGGCGGAAACAAACGGTGGCCTTAGCCTGTCGGTTTTGCAGTATTATATCTTTCCCATACAAAAAAAAAAGAAACGGTACGGCAGATACCGGAAACGGCAAGTCAGCCATTCGTTGTGCCTACCGGGCGAGACAATGAACTGTAGCCATACACTTGGCTGTCCGTGATGCTGAGCGTGCAATGTTTCAAAAAGGACACAAAAAATAGACATCGACAGTAAAAACGGCACCAGAGGAAGATGCAGAGGTTGTTATCAGTGAATGAAGCAGTGCTGCTAAATTCATGATATAGTGTGCAGAAAAAATAATATGCCTGGTTCAATTTTTTAATAAACAAAATTGTGCCATTTAACATTCCTAACAGGTAGAGAAAGTAATATTTATCTTTTTTTTGCTTTCTTTTTTATGACGATCTTAAATGAAACAAGATCGATTGGATTACAATTTTGTGCTATACACATTATATAAACTTCATTTTGTACAGTGTACTTCAACACTTTCAGTGGAAGCATACGTTTGAAAAGCATACAACATACTAGCTATTTATTAATATAGCTTTTCATCTTCAGCTATTCATTTGCTTTTTTTTTAAATCATCTACGGATACCCTGTTTCGCTTTGTCTCGTCGTGCATGCTTCCATACTACTCTACTCTATTTACCAACTAACATACAAACCCGTCACACCAATACAACTCAGCCCCATGTACCAGGATCACTGGGCCTAGCGGTAAAATGGGACTATCGTGTACTTGCGGCCTAAAAATGCGGTAATGGTGGTGGTGCATTTATAAACTTCTACCTTCATTCACTTTGGACTGGCATCCATTTGCACCTGTATACACCAAAGAACACCCTTCCACGGAAAGAGAAAAGCGAATGGTGAGCAATTAAAAAAATGTATGTATATATGTATGTATATACATATACATACAAATGTGCAAGCAACACAACAGATGCTGGGCGGCTGCCGTAGGCTGTTTTGATGCATTCCGGTGCGCCATTTGCATCAAGCGGCGTGGTTTTTTATACACTCGTAGGGTTTATTTTTAATTTCTGTTTTCTCATTTTCTCTCACTGTGTGTATGCCAACCATTGCAACGTTCTGCTTTGAAGGTAATTGTGACGGTAGATTCCTACCCGATGTTTAACTTTCGTTGCCGTGGAATAGCACTAGATGGCTGTAAACCCTTTCATTCCATTCATTCCGGGAGGGAAATTCTGAAATACCTACAGTACGTTTTGTTTCGATATTTGTTAAATTATGATCAAAAATAATACAGGTTAGGTGGTTGAAAAAGATGTTGTATTAAAACCCATAGCATTATATTGATTTGATAAGTACAATAACAATTCACTATTCATAATATTCTTAAATAAAATGCAATAAATAATAAACAATATTCACTATTCTTAAATAAAATGTTCATGCGCACTTCAATATATATGTCCATACCTAAATGTCATGCGCCTCAAAGGGTTCGGTTAGGAAGTACTGTTTTTCTTCTTTTATTCTCTCCTATGTTTACGATAGCCACTTCAACCCACTCTTGCAACAGCGCTGATGGATCATGATCGTGTATGCGACGTTCATCGTCAAACCTTCCCTAATCCTCCATACAGCTCTCTTCTTCTCCTGCTCATAGCTAAGAAACGTAGCCTACGGTCCGAGGATTCGGTAACGCAAATGGGGAACGGTGGGCCTGTCGTATCACAAATGCAAATTGCAGACACACAAATGCAAACCGAACCCAGCAGCATGAAAAAAAAAACTGGATGAACCATGCACCTCAGAAGCCCAGAGTGCAATGAACAGACTATGGATGGGCGGGAGAATGTGAATGGACATTATTCTTGATACTATCTACTGTTCGGTTTTTCTCTCGTTCTTTCTTTCTTACAAACTCTCTTTCTCTCAATATCCGTCCCTTTTCTTCATTTTCATTTGTGCTTTGTCCCATCGTTTGGCAGGACGATGATGGAACGATGTGTAACGGATGTGAAATGACGTTGCAAAAAAAGAGTAGTCTTTCTCATTTTCCTAGGCCTGGCAGACACGGCAGGCCCATCACACGAACGAAGATTGACGAAGCGTGAAGCGAACGAGAGCCATACATGCATACCAAATTTACGTCGTGCAAACCCGCTCTTAAGTCTCCACAGTGTCGGTGTTGGAACCGGCGTCTCGACTGCCACTTGTCATCATCCGTCGGTATTTTTCTGCACCCATCTTTCTTAGTGCTCTTGAACGTTTATTGACGCTGCTTCCTTCGCTGCAAAGGCCCCTCGTGTGCCACAGTAGCGTTTTATTCCCCCTCATGTTACAGAGTTTTTTTAACAGTAATTTAGACTAAATTTTTATAAGTTACATTTTTAATGTTACCTGTATTTTAGGTCTTTTGCACTGATAGCACTGAACATAATGATCCTGAAAGCTAGTAATTAAACTTAGTTAAGTTCTTAACACATGACATTTTAATCTTTAATTATATAAAAGTGCATCGACATGCATTTTTTCAGATTCTAAGCAGAATCTAAGCAGTTTAATAAAAACGTAAAATTTCAAAAACAAATTTCACAAAAAAATGCTAGCATTAAATGTTGAGTCAAAAGTTGCACGCAACGAATGATTTTATAAATTCTAGCTCATTTAGAAAAGCATTTTTTTATAATTGATGTTCGTTTATGTTTAACTTCAAGTTTCCTATTTCTTTTTTTTTTTAATTATTCCAAATTGAGCACTTGCTTTGATGCTTAAGTGAGTAGCACTAGCAATTAAGCCTTGACGCTAAAGTATCAATCATTCGCTGAAGCAATACATCAAAGCGTATCAGGAGGGCAATTTCCTAACTCTTTTCCCATTTATCGAATCACAGTGTTTAATGCATGTTTTTCTTGGCGCTATTGTGCCATTCGCTACTAGATATCCCTGGCGTTCACTTGAAATGAAAAATTAAAGTCCAAGAAAACCGATGATATCTAATCCCCATAGATAACCGATGATGAATGAAGCGAAAACCAATCATCCATTTTTCTTAGGAAAATTCATGTTTTAAAGTATACGAAAACTACGAATTATATTTCAATTGTTGGTATAATCAGCTTAAGCGCGTAAATCGTTTCGTCATTTTTTGAGCACTGAGTTGGTATGAATTTTGTACTCCCCAAACTGATAGTCATTGGAATAAACCATTAATAAAAGGATAAGAAATTTGAATTTCAATTATTAGATTTATAGTGGCAGTCAGTGGCAACTTCCTTAGCATATGTGCTCCACTGCTACACTTCATGTTTGCGTGCGGAAATGAAAAATCAGTTTACCGATGAAAGAGCGCTTACACTAAACCTGCACACACCGGGAGAGTGCACCGATGTAGTTTCGAAATGAAAACAATCAAATCGAAAAGAGAGAGATTGCCCAGTAAGGGAATAGTGCAGTGCAATTAAAACAAGGTACCTATAAATCTTGAACCTCGACCCCGTTGACCAGTTTCCCGCAGTCTGCGTGCGAAAATGGAAGCTGCTGACCGCATCATGCACATGGACCATAAAGCAGGAAGAGAAATAATGCTTTGCGAGCTCCTTCTGAGCATGCTGGCGTTCCGAGCTCGTATTTTATTAGCTCCCGGGGAGGAAGACGCAATAAAAGTGGACTGTACGGGACTGTCGCTCTTAAGTAATAGGAAGATTTAGAGGCGTCTCCAACGGGGTTTTATGGGTTTTTTGCGGTTGCAACGTTTTTCTTCTCGTAGCGTTGCTGGGCGTTGTCATTTTGGCCACATGGTGATAGCACAAACGAACCGCACTGTTGCAGTTTGATAAGAAATTTCAAAAAGTAGACGTGATTGAGCTAATGTTATGTATGGTTGGTATTATTGCTAATAGAAGTATGCAATTTGATGCATAATTCTAGTATTGATGCTTTTCATAATAAAATTCCAAAGAAAATGAATAAAATAGTCAACATTAATTAACATTTTCGTACATTAAACATATTTATGTTTTATAGAATTTTGAATAACTTTTAGCTTTATATCTAAATAATATCTAATAAAATTCCAAAGAAAATGAATAAAATAGTCAAGATTGATTAACATTTTAGTATATCAAACATTTTTATGTTTTAAAGAATTTTGAATATCTTTTAGCTTTATATCTCTTACTGTAAACATGTGTAAGATATGGATCCTGTATCTCTTACCATAATCGATTGTTTTGGTCTCTAATTCCATTTGCTCATTTTTTTTAATAAGAACGACGTGATAGCTTAAAAATCGAATACTTTGTCCTTCTCAATTGTAAATCAATCTGGTGCCAAATCAAGGTTTGATTGTTTGGCAACATATTTCCAATTACTATTTGATTAGTATTTAAACGATGACAAACTCAAGCTGATATAAAAGGATTTTTGGAGCATATGGAAAACTGTACTACAACAGTTTTGTACTGTTTGCATTTGTTTATTTGTTTGTTTTTTTTTTGTTACTTCCTGACCGTATTAACCCCTTTCGAGGAAGAACTGTTTGCATTATTCAACACTATTTCCTGAAGGGAAGTATACTAACTAACTGTAATATTGTTGCCAAATTGAAAGAAAATTGAACTTTTGTGCATTGTACATCAAATATACTATGTACTTCACTGCGTGGAAAGTGTAACAAAACCAGCACCACTTTTTAGACACGATCGTACCTTTTCTGACATTTTTAACCATAATCAAATCTGCTAGGATTAAAATGAAAAATTGATTACATGCAAACGCGCAACCACCAGCGCAAAACCGAGCTACGACAGGAAACCTGCACTTCACGGTCAAGCCCAACGTGCCTCGGCCCCATGGGCGGTAAAGCAATCATAATTCATCACACAACCACGCCACGCCTTTCTTTCCTTCTGCCCGACGCCCTTGTGGTCCGAGACATACAGTTTCGAATCAAATCACCTTCATAAACAATTTAATATTAATGTCACAATTATACTGCGGTCAGCAAACCCGGACACAACTAAAGGTAAAAAGCTTCTCCCTCGCCTGAATCCGTCCGGATGGTGCATACGGGCGTAGCCTGACGGTACGAAAGCTTTCCAGTTTTGGGGCGTCCGTGTGCCCGTGGTTTGCTGCAAGGATCACGTGGTGCGTACTTGGATGGGATGGGCCCGCATGTGTATTGGTGATGCGTATGCGTACGTTTTTCAGCGCATTTTTTTTTAAATCGAGTCATCCATCCCAAGTAGGAGCTTTTCTGAGAGGTGGCGGAGAGGTAAAGGCCATTCTTCCGATACATTCCGAGTCTGGTTCCGTTCGGGACAAACCTGCCCGAATGTGCGTCATACAGAATGAAAGCTTCACTTGCGTACGCAGCCGTACGCACTATCCGTTAGTGCGTAGGTGGGTGGTAGCTAAAAGCCCTCACAGACACACTAAAAACACCCGTACATACAACACACTCGATGATACGCACGCATACGCTCCCAGGATTGTTTTGCGGAGAGTGCAAAATGCAGATGCATTCGACTGCAGCGTCATCGATGGCAGCCGGTGTGGGTTTCGTTCCCACCGTCAGTGACTGCCGTTGTACATAGGGCAGTGTGATGTTCACGTACATAGAAATCGCGTGCAAAATAGTGAACAACTTGTGCCAAAAGGAGACAGCATATAGGCCTAGTGAATTTGAACAGGCTAGAGAGAGGAAGGTATGCACATACGGCGCAGCAGCGGCCGATATCGAACTGACCTACATGCGTGAAAATTGCTCAAATTAAGCCTCTCATCCTCTTTCATGTATCATGGTTTTATCGTACCACCGTGTGTGGTACTGCAAGGATTTTTTGCTTCCGATCAAATGGCTGGCACAATTTTATTTTTTTTTTCGCTATTCTGTTACCACTACAACACCGTCATTTAAAAAAAAACAACACCAATTTAAATACTCCCTCATCGGCGGTAGGAATAAAGCAAAACTGTTTTAGTACTCTTTTTAAACTATGTGAGTATTGGTGCAGTGTATACAAATAAAAAACAATGCTACCAAGCCTGGAAATCCAGGTCTACAAAAAGCTACACGCATATACTAGTGCATCTGCATGCGTAGAATGCACTCAGCTATTCGTGAAAGAATACAGGAAAATTTCATGATAGATTTTTCTCCTATGGTCCTTCCTCCCCGAACAGGTTATTCTATGTGTGTATGTGTGTACCTGTTAGTTTGTTCGTGACTGAAGGTTCATGATGTAAAAAAATTAAAATCCTGCCAAAGTGTATAATTGTGTGCGTGGGGCTGAGGGAATGCATTCACCTATCCTCGCACTGCAAGGTTGTAGTTATAACCACCAAGGCCACCAGTTTACGATATGTGTGTGTTGTTGTGGAATTGTCACCCACGCGTACGTTGATGAATGAGCCCGGAGGATTGAACAGGGAAAAATAACCTGACCTCAACAAATACCAGTTTGCATTTTGCACACAGACAAACAAGCAACCACGCCCTAGCCACCACAAAGGAACTAAAAATCGCCCCATCGGGATTCTGGGCTGCTTTCCTGCACACATGAGAAACCACGCGTTTGGGTTTGACCTTTGCCTGTCGATAGCATTTTCCTGCAAACATGGAGGATAGGGTAGGACCTTCATGGTGTCACCAGCAAACCATCTTCCTTGTTTAGAGCGATTCGAAACTCGTGATGTGATGTAGATGTTACGATAAATCGTAAATATCCCTTGATTCCTCTCAAAGGGCACACATCAAAAGGGAGCTGCGGTTGCGCTAACCCCGTACGTACTGCTGGAGAGTTTCGCGCGAGCCCTTGCGTGCATCCTGTTTACGCACAATACTGGTGGAATCCTGTTCATCGGCGCACCAACACATGGTCACTAACGAATTGAACAGGTTTCCAGCCAGGTTGCTAAAGCTCCTCATTCGACGTCCGACCAAAGCATACCTCCAGCTCATCCTAAGGTGCATTGGGTCATCCAGACAAAAGGTCCTTCAAAGTTTAGTAGGCTTGTACTCCGCAACAAAAGCTGATGGCTGGTTGCGACAGCTAGTGGCGCCTGTCGGTACTAAAAAGCATGTAGAGCCTACGTTATCAGCTACACACGAACACATCCGTACAAATGATCCGATATGGACCCACACACTCAAACGCACGAAACGCAGGCATTGGAAAGGCTTACACAGATAGTACGCATCCGTACGCAGTGGCCGTTCGTGGCGCAGTATTTTCCACTCCGGACTCTAGTGCACACTCTCCCCCGGGAGACCGACGAGCGTGTGACTTCCAGCCTTTTCACTGATCCTGCGGCGTGATTTGCGTATTTTCTCATCGACCAGACCGGGCAGATTGGATGGTACCAGAACGTGCGAGTCTTTATGGGTGCACACATGTGCGCTGTGCGGTTGTGTTTGAACCAGAAATTCATAAATTTGGTGTTATTCTTTTTTTTGTACAACGCTGACGATGGCAATAAATAGCGAGTGCGAACGCACCACTCGCACGTAGCCTCCAGTACGTTGCAATGTGTAAGTATATGGAAGGAGCGCGCGTGTCTCTGTATGGGTTTTCTGGCTTGGTATGCTCTGCAATGCACACATTCACTTTTTTCTAAACCTTTTCGTACGTACTACTAAGTAAAAAGAGGATTAAAAAAATTCACAACACTCATACACACATCAGCTAACTACATTGTGCAACAAAAGTGCAAAACAGCATCGTACGCGTACAATCGATAGGCTGAAAGAACGCCAAAAGATTGACGTGATAATGAAAAATCGGTATGAATTTTCGTAAACGTACAAATTCCTCTCTTCGTTTCCTCGTCTTTCGTCTTTAAATTCCATTTTTTACACGCGTGTCTCATATTGTATTGCTTGATTATATTTGTGTAAAATTATCATTTTATAATATTTCTTATTGCATTATGATGAATTACATAGTTGGAGCTATTCAAAACTAAAAAAGGCGGTCCCGTGATACAATCGTTAACTCGTACGACTCAATAACATGCCCGCCATGGATTCAAGCCTAGAATAGACCATCTCCCCGTAGCAAAGATTGACTATCCGGATGTGTGATAATAAATTAAATCTCGAAAGTCTGTATAGGCCGGCATATCCGCGTAGGACGTTACGATAAATAGAAGAAGAATCAAAAATATTCTGGCGACCATAAAGCAGTGTTGCATATTAGTTGAGGAAAGTGAATGATGGTGGGTCCAACGAAAAGTTTAATGATTGATGAAGGAATGCCCCTGTCAATTAAAAAAAAATATATTTAATATGTTTTAAATTCTTACGAAAAATGATGCGCATGCGGTGGTATATTTCAAGTTGGTGGCCAAAGTTTTTTTTTTTTTTCATTTAAATAAATATGTCAATTTTGAGCAGTTCAAGTGGGAATAATAAAATGCAAAAAGTATCTATTCGGTAAAATTCGGTTTATATATAGGGTAAATGTACCTATAGTGGTGCTAGTACCAATAGTGGTGGTATTGCACTAAAATGTGGTTAATATGGCAAATTCAAAGTAATTAAGTTATTTACGTTAGTGTGAAATGTTCTTTAGCCTTTTACAAAGGGTTTTAAAGTTAAATGGGGCCATTCCGTTACTGAGTGACCGAAAAACCCATTATTTTGTGAAATGTGTCAACATTTTTCCAAAATCCTTAGGATTTCATAACGATACTCATATTTTTGTTAACGTTCTAAATGACCAAATAACAACACATTTATTATTTTTTTAACATAATTGTTATCAAATGATATTATTTTATTCAAATTCATTGGCTTTTGACCATATTTATGCATTTTTAAGTGTTTTTTTTACCATAGTGCCATTATAGGTACACAAAACAGGCATGTTCCTATAGTGGTTATAGTTATAAAATCAATAAAAACAGGTCGTTTTAGATTTTTTCGAGAATATTTTTGACATTTCGTACTGTTTTCACTAAAATAAGCAACAAAAATGAGTTTTCTGTAAGTAATTTACCTAACAAAGGCCAAAATTCGCTTATTCTACTGAGTGAAAAATCGACTTCAAATCAAGCAAACTCTTCTGGGTATGGGTTGAGGACAGGTGTGATGCAGTACTTTAGTCAAGAGTTTCATCGATCAAATTTATACATTTTTTACGATCAAATTACGCAAGAAACCAATATTATGGCAGTAATCCTTGCTATTCATACGAAAACAGCATCGAAACTAAATTTAATTGATATTATACACTGTTTTTAAGGCATCTTTGTTTACCACCACTATAGGAACACAATACGACGACTATAGGAGCCATACCACCATTATAGGTACAACGAAGCAGTCACAAAATATGTATTTTTTCGTAAATTTGATGTGTTTCCTGGTGAAAATGATTGTGATTGCGAAGATAAAACATATTCCAATTCCTTTGTGTTAAAATATTCAGAAATTGTCCTTCCTGACACTTTAAATCCATTAAAACACATCGGTACCACTACAAATTGCACCACTATTGGTACATTTACCCTATATTGTATTTATTTATTCATTTAATTACGTCATCTAGCCTAGACTGGCCTACTTAACTATTCTTGATTTTTCAATACACTGGCTAACAATGGACCTAACTGAATTTAACATCATACAAAAAATGGAGATAAAGAATTACAAACAGCTAGCTATGACGAAAGTGAAAACGGTAAATAAATATATAAATAAATAACTTAATGCTTCTGGTCGTCAATATGTGTCTCGAAGAATCAGTTTAAGATTATTTACACTAACGTTGTATGAAAAGTTGTTTAATTCTTAATCGAAAACAGATAAAAATGGGTGACAAAAAAGGTGAAAAAATTGATTAATGGGTCAAATAACAAGAGTTGAGTCGAAAAAAAAAAAAACTAAACGGAACCAAATGTGAAGATTGATTATTAGAACTGTTATAAAATAATGAACTAGGACATTATAATTATGAATGATAATTAAACAAGAACTTGTACTAAAGGGTCTCTTAAACTGATAGATTTCTAAAATTTTAAAATCATTTCTTCTAGGAACCATACGACCATTATAAGTACGAAGGAGCAATCAAAGAAACAACACAATTTTAGTCCATATATATTTCAAGTAATGCTCGTTTTATTTCAAATATACAAAAAAATCGTTTTAGAAATACGAAATGGGTCTTAAAATTAATAAATTTATACTGTAAATATCCAATTAAATACATCAAACCATTAAAAAAGTATTGCATCTTGAATCGCAATGTAAAGGCTATATTATACAAAGGCTATATTAAAGGCAATCATAAACTAAGTTTGCAGATAAATGTCCGTTAAAAAATATAAAAGAGTTACATATGTGAAAGTATTCGAAGAAAAAAACGAATGGTGAGGAGAGAGAAATAGAATGAGAGGAAAGGTCCGACAGCGGTATGAGATAACGATGGCATCTACGAAATTATTCCATGGACCAAAGTCACCAAAACAAAAAGTTAATGTTGTTGACGTAGTATCGAGATAATACAATGAAAAGATGTGTTTGCGTACATGCATATATGCACACTACACTGCCAAATTCTTTCTACTGAACTTTCACCTGAAAGAACTGCATGGTTGTTGTATTGTATCAAATCAATGTTTGTATTCAATAGGAACGAATTCAATAGGAACCATCGGGATTCGATCGGAGTAATCCAGGTTCAATCGGAGCCAATCCAGATTCAATCGGAGCATCCATCACTACTTTACTCATTATTAATTTTTAAAATAAATGCCAGAAATACTCTAAATAATTTTATTTAATAAAATAAACAACAATAAAACAATAAAATATATAAAGCAGGTAAAGAATCACCATCGTGATAATTGCACAGCCATGTAAAACGGTTTGAGCAAACTGATGAAACCCACAAAACACATGTACACACAATTTCCGATGAATTCCGATGGGGATGTGTAAGTCATCTAAAACAGAACATTTAATGCAGATTGTTTTGCCTTTTTGCCACCTATACCAAAATTCATATGAATAAGAGGCATAGTAATTTCATCGGAGGAGATTCTTTTTCCTAGGAACAGCTCCAACGTTACCCAAACAACTTCCTCACCCGCCTACCTAATAGCAAAGAAAAGCGACATTCGCGGCCTGACGTAGCATGAAGTAACGACGTACCTTCTATGCAAAGTAATTCGGCTGTTTCTTAACACTGTCGAGTCGCTGTTCTTTTGGACCGCACACCAGCGCACACCGTCTATCCGCTACGCTAAAGGTGATGCGCTACCGCCATCTTACCATTTCACACCGTCTGAGTGAATTACTCGTAGCCATCCGGTGAATGAGAGCGTCTCACCGGCGGATACTGCAAATTCCACAACGTGTCAGTTGTGCCGGTTCCAAAGAGATTGAAGAATAGCGTGGGCAAGATTTCTCCGCGAACAAAGGGTAGGGAAGGATTTGTTGTTTCTAGTCGGTGGAAAGATTAATTCCCCAGCTAAATGCTTTCGGTAAACAAGACAACAAGCCCGGCCAAACTGTGCACAGGATTTCGGAGAACGGATCGAGAACGCTTAACGCGAGTTACGTTTCTCAACGATTCCACACTCCCCGTGTTCCAGTGGAACGTTTCCAACTGCTGCCAACGCAACGGCAGATAAGATTCTACAGCATGAAAAACCGATGGCAATATGTTCATTTTCACTATTTCTGAGCGTGGAAAAGACGAACAACCTCACTTCTGCCCATCCATCGTTGGCAGCTTCCACCACCATAAACCACCATCACCACCACCTGGACTGCATGTCTGGCCCGTAATGAGTTTTTAAGAAGTTTGGGTTTTGGTGGAAAACTTTCGCACCGTAATTATGTTTGGCTATGACTCTATGCTTCACACTCCCGTTGTTTATTCGCCTTCCGGTTTTTCGCCCGACGTTCTCGGGAGTCGACCCAGAGCAACCGCAAACGGTGTTGATGTGTCGAGAGAACGGCTCATTTACACTCGGCTCGGTTTTTGGTGTTTGGGTTTTCCTATTTTCCCATTGCTATTGCCGTTTTTGTACATTTGCTCTTTTTACCTATATGGCGCAACAGTGTCGAAGGGACGCTGGTGTTGATTTCCCCAAACAACTTTTCCCCTAAGATAGAAACGAGAGTCGGGTTAAAAATATTGCACCACGGACAGAGAATTCGTTTCAGCTTTGAAAAGCGGTGAATTTAACATTTCGTTGGCGTTTGCGTTGCTTCTCTGAAGAGATCAAATGGTACCGCCAAGGGGGTTGTGCTCGATTTTAATTTCCGAAATGGATCCTTAATGATTCATACCGCAGACAGATGCTTTGCTACTACCGCAATCGCACCACTCGACTGTTATCAGTGTGATGAGCTCATGCTTCTTGGTAACGATGGTTGCGGATTAAGCGGTCATGTACCGCTTCTAATAGCCAAATCGATCAGCTACACAAGGTGTAACTTAACGTCGAACTTGGTAAAACCTAGCAATCCTTTACATACACATTTGTAATCTTTGGACCATAACTATTGTTGTAATAAGAGACACAGTGCAGCGCCACACTGAACTACTCAAATAAATCTGGTGCGGTACATTCCACATAAGATACAGATAATAAATACAATAAGATATGGTAAACACAAAATGTAAACGCTGTATCCCAATCGACTTTGTTTCTTATTTGAGTAGATATATTTTTTAATTTCATTATTTTCTGATTATTAACGTGTAAAGAATCCCAACTTGGATGAATATTTGTAATTTATAATTTTACAAATGTATTAAATGTAGTTTAGATGAAATATGTTAGCTAACCATTTTGACTTTTCGTCACAGCAATTTTGTGTAAATTTCAATTTATCTTGTTGTATCTTTTAGTTTTGAATACGCAATTTTAATATTCCTATCCTTATTCTTATTGGCGTAAGGTCTTACGCGGTCATGCCGTCCTGTGAAGGCTTTCGAGATTTGTTAGGTACCATGCAGCCGGATAGTTAGTCAGATAGTCTGAGACTTGAAACCACGACGGGCTTGTTGTCGTGCACGTTGACGACTGTACCATTGGTCCCGAACAAAACTTAAAGAGTGTTATTTGCTGTGAATTTTACAATTTACATGAAAATGAATTTTACACAGATGCATTATGTATTTTGAATGAACCTACCATTCTCGGGATCCCATTGAGTTTCCGGTTTTTTCAACATCCTGCCCTATTTATTGTTGTCGAAGTGTCCCAGATTCGATGTAGACTAGAGAAACTGATTTCATCGAGCTGAAAAGATGCAGGTAAGGTAAAAACTGAAATGTTGTTTTTTTATTTATATAAAAAAATGTGTCCCTTAAAGCAAAAAATTCATTTCACTCAAAAAGGACGCACAGGTTTCACTTCAACGCTTACGGTTCCAAAAGCCGCAAGAATCGGTTGTCGTTTGTTGTCGTTTTTACCTCTCTCTTTTGGTCGTTCTTTACCAACGCCAAATCACCCATTCCGCACGCACCGCACTGCCAATCCAGCCTATAGCCAACAACACAAGGGTGCTGTAGCTTTTTTGGCCTATGTCAGTGAAATAGAATCTCAAGACTGCCATGGGGGCTATGCGAGAGAAAAATGTTTTGAATGAAAATCCTTTCCTGCCGAGAATGACATTATTTTGTACTGGACGCGAAAGGCAGAGGAGTGAAGTACGACAGTGTACAGTAGTAGAGATAAAGGTTACCCGGTGGGAGTTCCACCAGGTACCCGAATGAGCATGCCCATCCATCCGTTCGCAATGGGAAGATACTACATGAACCGTAAAATATTAATGAGCAACTTTATCCGCCGAAGGGCTGCAAAAAGTATTCCATCCTGTGTTAGTGGTACGGCAAACGGTAAAAGGGTCTATCGAAAAGTTATTCGACTCTAATGAGAGTGGCGCGTCTCTCTCGGCTTCGATGGAAAAGAAGTAAAGAAACTGAAAGGCTTTCCGTCCCAGAAAACACGGGATAAAAGGTGCAATCAAACTTAACACCTAGAATCCTGTTTTTTTTTTCTTGTGCAATTTTCCAAAGTGATGTTTGACTGCTCCGTAAGAGCGATCTTGTTTCAGACATTTACCAGGATACATTCTGAGAGCATGGAATGGTATCAACCAAATGCACATGCATGTTCAAGAAAAAAAAATGACCAAATTTAAAATCTAAAGCAAACCCTGAAGGGCCACAATGAAATGAAATGAATAATACAGCTTAGTATTATAAGCTCCATGCTATTTAGAGCGTACCGACAAAGATTGGGTTAATTTTCAATCTTATCCACTGGGGGTGGGCAACCAAGGAGATACGGTTTCCAGCACATATAATCAATTAAGCATACAAAGCTGCACTTGGCAAAAAGCTTCAAAGCAAAAAAATGTCAATCATGTATTTTACGATTTCTTTGTGTGTATTTTTTGTATTTTTTTACTTCATGTTCTATTATTACTCGATATTTTTAATTGTCGTAAAATAGTCATCAAGTTGTAGCTTTGTTTTATAAAAAAAGATAATATTGACTTTCATAAATTAACACTTGTACATGAAAAAAAAGTTGCTCAGAAAATGGTTCATCCTAAGACAGTCTGAAGAATATGTGATATTCATTGATGATGCTATTGATGATGATAAATCTTTCCACTTACCAAGGTTACAGGTTTGAGAAGCATATTTAAGTTTAAATTACTCTTAAGGTCGATGTAAAGAAGTAAAATTAGAGCAAGTGGTAGTACTCGGTAACACTCAGCGGAACCAACCGAGTTATACATACCTCCAAGAAGAACAATATAGATCCATAAATGAAAAAAGGAGAGCCTAATGTTACTGGAATTGGCCACTTACAGATCAAACCATTAAACAAGATCAAATTAAAAATAAGAATAACATTTAAAAGTCGCATGATGCTTTTTGCTGCATAGTTCATCATTGTTGCTATGCAGCTTTTAAACCACACGGCTCAACAACATGCCCGTGATAGGTTCAAGCCTTGTATGAACTGTGCCCACGTATGCATAGGACTGAATATCTTGCTATGGATAAACTAAAAATAATTCACAAATAGCCAAATCGCGTATTAGTAATACAGGCAAGCTTGGACCCACAACGGTTGTTGTGCACTCTAGACAAAAACCGAATTACTAACTAGCTTTATAGTAAAAAATAATTCAAAATATAGAGTAAATTACACAACAGCACCCGCCAGGACATACGTGAATTAAACAGAATCTAGCAAGATTTTAGATTAGTTATATTTAGTTATATTGTAAATTGGGATAGAATTCGATTAGAAACAAACATATTTTTGCAGAGGGGTTTTTTAATAATTTCTGGAAAATTTAAAGGCAACTAATTATCAAAAATACAAACCGGCAAAGCAAATAGTAAAATTAGGAAAACTAATGAGGAGAGTATACATACGGACCCATTGTAAAATTGCACAATGTAATCAACATTTCATGTACGAACAATCAATAAACCTACTACTACTACTACTACTATTACAGTTGTTGCGCCAAAGAAGAAGGAAATTAAAAAGAAAAAGAAGAAGAAGAAGAAAAAGAAGAAGAAGAAGAAGAAGAAAATGAAGAAGAAGAAGAAAATGAAGAAGAAGAAGAAAATGAAGAAGAAGAAGAAGAAGAAGAAGAAGAAGAAGAAGAAGAAAATGAAGAAAAAAGAAGAAGAAGAAAGAATTTAAAGAAAAAAGAAGAAGAAGAAGAAGAAGAAGAATCAGAAGAATCAGAAGACTTTCTTTGTTATATTAACTAATATGTTTTTGATTGCCGGTCTCGTAATACAGTCGTCAACTCGTACGACTTAACAACATGCCCGTCATGGGTTCAAGCCCCAAATGGACCGTGCCGCCATACGTAGGACTGACTATCCTGCTATGGGGGGATCAATAAGTCACTGAAAGCCAAACCCACAAGTAGTGTGGTACAGGCAGGCCTTGACCGGCAACGGTTGTTGAGCCAAAAGAAGAAGAAGAAGTTTGTAAATTACGGAAGTATGTGCGGGAGCCGAACCAAGGGTATCAATTTTACGCTTGCAATATAGATCACAACCGTACCGACCGTTCGGTTTGGATGGCTCATTATTAATATAGTTCCATATTTCTCTTCTCTTCATTAGCACAACAACCGTTGTCGGTCAAGGCCTGCCTGTACCCACTAGTGAAGTGAGCTTGGCTTTCAGTGACTCATTGTTACCATAGCAGGATAGTCAGTCCTACGTATGGGGGCACGGTCTATTCGGGACTTGAACCCATGACGGGCATGTGGTTACGTCGTACGAGTTGACGACTGTACCACCAGACCGGCCCAAGTTCCATATACGGATGTCTATATAATCCATTTACATTTTGCCCTAACACAGCTCCATCTGAGCTATCTCCTCATCATTCATCTTCAGTGCCTTGCACCGTTATATTAGCCTATGTAACAACTTTTGTTTATTTTACCATTTATCTTCAAAAATTTGAGTCATACTTTTTTTTAATTAATAATACTCCAGTTCAGCCTAATCCATTGACCATTCCTCAAACAGCTCCAAGAATATCCTGAAGTCCAAAAATTGTAAAATAATATTCTAACGATCGCTCTCTTCACTATAACTGTACTCCTTCACCGCCTGAATTAAAACGAAATCAACCTGTGCTGAGGAAAAATTCACTCGTGCTCGCCACTTGATCCAAAAAAACAACACTGCCCACAACTTTCATGAATACCGCTTTTGCTCTTATTTCTATTTGTGTGCGTTTTATTCAGCTCCTCTTGTACGCAAAAATGAAAGAGAAAATATTAATTAAAAAAGTTTTACTTCATTCACGCGCCATTCTACGGTTGGTGTTTGCTATATACGACGCTATTGGAGGTCATAATGTCGTGAGATCCAACATGGGATGAACGTAATAGTATATCCTGATATTCCTCAGCTTTTTTGCGTTGGAGGACTACCGCCAGGGTCTGAAAAAATGGTCTGAAAATAGGAAGTGAACGTTAGAATGAGCATCATACCAAGCAGACCAATTTGTTACTCGCCGAGTAACAACATTCAAGTGATGGAATGCTAGTTACTGACAAGCCGTGGCTACTGCCCAGACACAACACAAAAAAGCACACAACATCCAACAAAAATGATCCACTTACTACTTTTTATCTTAGGCTGGCAAAAAACCTATGTAGGTACTGTAATTATCATACAACAACACAGAAGCTTTTTCCTAGCGAAGAAAATTGTATATATGGCTAATATGTAGTATTGAAACTTATATGTGAATAAATAATTATTTTTATAAATGTACACTATAGATATATCGACCGAAATAAACATTTTAGTTAAACTTTAGCACGTAGAAAAAAAATTCATGAATGCATAACATTCAAAATTGTTTTAAACAAATATAACAAGCACAAAGGAAACCAGCAGATCGACGAAGGAACCTAATCACATTACAATTACTCACAATCAAAGATCCTTATTTTCCCCGCAAAGCCCATCATCGACGAACCCACAAACGACGTGTGGCTACATACACACATAGCCGAGCAGCCCAAGACCGCACGCGAAACTTTGCCATTTCAATTTCAATTTCCAACTCCATTCGTAAGTGGCTTATGCGAGTTTCAGCCCGTTTCGGTACGATTCTCAATGCTGATCGTGCTCAACCGTTCTGGTACGGGTCTACCGGAGTAACCTAAAAAAAAGAGTAGTTATTCTAGTCTTCGCTTTACGTTTTGCTTTTTGCCTTATCTGCCCTATTTGCCACACTTGAATATGATTGCATTTGGCATGTTGCTGCATCGTTGCAGCAAAATTGTAACTCACCAGCGAACGATTCCATGGACTCCGTAGTACCTTAACACCGTTACAGTGCACTGCTCTTATACGAAACATTCAATGGGTCGGATAGGAAAACGAACAGAGATGCATTC
This sequence comes from Anopheles merus, assembly GCF_017562075.2. Lineage (NCBI taxonomy): Eukaryota > Metazoa > Arthropoda > Insecta > Diptera > Culicidae > Anopheles > Anopheles merus. Next base: position 10,666,273 of record NC_054083.1, read on the forward strand.
CGCAACCGAGGCTGCAGCCAGCTACCGGTGGGCACTTTGGCAATCAGACACCCGACTCGAGCATCTTCAGTCTTTATGGGTACATAATTTTCTTTCATGCCTTGACGCTTTTACAGCTAGCCAACTGGTTGACTAAGAATGATGCGCCGGCAAGATTTATAAATTGGTGTGATTTTATGAATCGACCGTCTGAGTTTAATTTCCAGCAGAGCTTCTATTTTAAAAGTTTTATTCGAAATTAATGATTTTTAATGTCCTTACTAAAACATACTTAGTTACATGTTCTATGTTTTAACTCATTACCCTAACTGGTGTTGTAATAATGTATAACAGGGAAACAAAAATAAGAGTTTAAAAAAAACAGGAACTTCCTCTGACTATCAGTTAAACGTAACCTGTACGATTGTGAACAAACACTAATGAAATGGCAAACAATATTTATTGGTAGTATTGTACCAAATAGTGCTAAAAATAAAAGCCCACCAAAAAATCGTAAGTAAAAGTTGCTGAAGCTAATTGTAAAGATTTTTGTAAATTGTTGGATGTAAAGTTTAAATTTTGAAAACATGATCTCAAGATACTTGCGTCTCGTTCAAACGGCTACATTCAACTACAGTAATGAGATTTGTGATATGAATCAACAGAAAAGTATGTAGAACAGTAAAGATGCTTATTTTAAATTTAAAACAGTAATTAGTGTAACATTCAAACATTGTTTATTATGCTAATATCAGTAAAATTATAAAAATGGAAAAGACCGAATGATTTAAAGGGGAAATTATTGTTATCGTGAAACTACGTAAAAATAAGCATGAAACTGTTTCCATCTATTGGCTTGGAATATTTTTACCATATTTTTAGTGCAATTTTTAGTGCTTAAAAATATAAAACTTTTTGTTATACGACGAATATCATTATGATTAATAAAATAGAACTAATCAGCTTAGTTGAACGAGAAATTATTCGTTCATAAAAGTACACACAAATGTAAAACTTCATTACCTGTGATTTTTTGTACGGTAGAATGTTCTTGTCCTTTTGATTGCTATGTATTGTATGTACAATAAACAAATGAAAGAAAGGCTCTAAATACTACAAAAAAAGTTCTTTTGCGCTTACATACCCTTTCGTGTACCTACTTCATCTCTTCGTGCTACTATAATGCTTGCGGAAAACACTTTTTCCAAAATTTCTGACACAAAAAAATCAATACAAGCACATTCAACCGTACACATGCGTCTCATTTATAACGAAATGCAAATAAACAGAACGACGAAATGCTACGTTAATTATTTATTTACATTCACTTAACAGGCACAACTGCACCTCCAGAAACGTTCCATTGGGAAAACGCCACCAAGTTTGCAGAGTTTATTTTCAAACGCTATTTTTGGTTAGGATAACGCTGAACACGTTTCCATTTTGGTTCTATATATTTTGCAAAATAATTACCCCTGTCAATAAAACAGAATGCCTTAAGATCCCATGAATTATCATTCCCATAACACCTACTTATACAGGCAGAAAGTTTTCCTTTTTTCGAGGATTGAGATAGCACAAGAAAAATGGTATTTTGCCCTGTGAACAGTCGTGTTCGGTGCTGAGTAGAAATCTAGGTTGATTTCCTATCCTGCTTTGCATATTCTCAAAGGCGGGCAATCATTGAATATCGATGTAGAAATAGGCCGCTTATGCCGCTCCAATTTTCCATCCTGTACGGCTGATCAGAACGTTTGCAAAATATGGGTGAAATTGTGTTCTCCATCCGGGGTGTTCACTGAAGCCGGCGTTCGTACATTATATGCCGGTACCAAATGGAAGAAAACTAGACCAATTCAGCCAGGAGCAGCCGGGTACATTAGTCAGTGGGGTGATAGGGGCTGGAAGTGGAGGTAATTTTTATTATTAGAACCAGAGATGCAAGGACCATTGATGCTGGCAAAGTGAAGCGATTTTCCACCAAATGGATGAAGCGCAAAACACTGCAAAGAGAAGGAAATCGAGCTATCGAATCCATCTGCAAACCAGTGCCGTTCATTCATATCCTGAAACGGCATACTCCCTTGTCCCGTTGCCATCACCATCATCATCGTCATCGGCATGATCGTTGGACAATCCCCTTTTTGCCTCTATTCTTATAGACGAGTGAACGAGTTTTAGCAAACTGCCAACCCAGAACTGGACAATGTTGGCTTGCTATTACGAAGGGCAGTTTGCTCTATTGACCAGCTGGCTCTAATCTTTTACTCCTTTGCTTCCACTTCTTCCACTTCTTCGCTGTAGTGCCATGTTGCAATATTTTCCAGCCATAGTACACATAACTGAGATTAACGCCTGTGTTTCTTGTGCAGAGTCTAACAACGGCAAAAGGGGGTAGTCTATGGGGGGATATTTCTACCGATCTGTACAAGCATATGGTGTTTGAAAGTCTTGCAACGAATATGACTGATGGTTGATTAGGGTAGGTTGACATTAAATTATAAAGCAGCTATATGAACTATATGACACTGTAAAAATGAAAACATATAACAACACGTTGGTTTAAGTCATTATTGTACATCGTTATATATAAATTCCAACGAAAAAGTAGATTATCGCTGTGATTAACTACAAGCAACAAAAAAAGAACCAAGGAGATCGTAATGTGTTTCCTCAGTATATAATGCTCAATTCTAACACCAAAAAAAAAAATAATCTGAGAGCATAATTTTAATCAAACAAGATTAAATGGATGCAGTGGTAATTATTATCTCACAGTTATTGCATATAAAATATCAACCGGTTCTCATTTTCCATATTTGTGAACCCTAACTTGTTGTTTATGTACATTTACTCTCGCTCAACCATTTCAAATTTACATTGAGTTAACGAGCAGATAGTATTCATCGGTGTAAATTTAAACCCATTATGCATTACGTCGTCGAATATGTCACTCTGAAATACATGTCTGCCCTCCATTCCCCTCCTCCTGCACACTTTCATTTCTTCAGTACTGTATTGTGTAAATTTCAACCATCGTCTAGAATTGTAGGCCTAAGAGACGAGATTGTGTTTCACAAGCTGCAATGCATAGAGCATCCGTTTCCGTTCCAGCAAGGAAATGACAACAGTACTCACGTGATTGGTGATTCTCATGATCGCTGCCTATACCTGAAACCTTTCCCGGCGAGGAGTTTGAAACACACAAACAAGACTTAATTATCTTGGCTGGGAGCAAAACTTCAGACGACCGTGATTGTTGACTTTTAATTAGTTTTACCGATTAGACTTATTTACACGAAATTAGAAGCCAGTGCTTTCGCTTTCAAGTAGCTGGATGGGATTTCGCATGTGGGAAGGTGAATTTGAGTGATAAGTACTTTAAAAATCCACATCAACTGAGGTCATACAACTCTCAAGGCATCTGCACATATCTTCAGAGCAAGCATGTTTTAGAATAATTTGTCCTCGCTACTAAACAATTATAATGTATTTTGTTCATAAGGTTTTGGTTAGATATCTTATCTAGACTGACTTTACTTTTTGCTTCTGCTCTCTTTTCAGAACTGACAGCGGCTTTCGATTCTCATCTTCGGGGGCCGTCATTTGTGATGGAACCACCGTCGCGCCTCGAGTTCTCTAACTCTTCCGGTGGCTGGCTGGACTGTTCTGCCTCAGGAAGTCCACAGCCCTCTATCGACTGGCTATCGGTGGATGGGACATCCGTTGGTGATGTCGGAGGTGTTCGGCGAGTTCTACGGAACGGGACACTAGTATTGCTGCCGTTTCCTGCCACTGCCTACCGGCAAGACATCCATAGTACAATCTATCGATGCGTAGCGTCGAACACGGTCGGACGGGTCATCTCACGCGATGTGCAGGTCCGAGCAGGTAAGTTCATCGGCAGCTTGATCCGTACCTCGGCGGTTCAATTTCCGTCAAACGACGAATCCACAAGCACGCAAACCATTGGTAAAGCGCTTATGAAACGCATCTACGAACACAAAGCTTCACACTCACACGTACCGACAATGAAACGCAACCGACGACTGCAGGAGCAACCGGAGACGGGCAACTTTTCCGGTTCCGCTCGAACACGCTCTCAATCACATTATAAACGAGAAAATCTCGTGCTACGTGATTGGAATTAATTCCGGAATTTTTACTCTCTTAATCTTGGAACCTTTCTCCACCACTTACCCGCCCCCTACGGGCTACAGATTGAATCGACAAGACTCGAAGACGGGAATAGTATGAGGACACTCCGTGATAGGCAATGCGCCGTTGTTTGTGTTGTTTCGTGTTGCGGCTTCACCCTTCTCCCCTTGTTATCCGCTAAATCGGAGAGTTCTTTCGATACCGTAATGGTTGATTCCGTTCGTGCCGTAGCATCGTGAGAAGTTTTGCCATCCCAGTGTCTGCTACGCCAACACTCGCGATATCTTCGAGGCGTAAGCGGTGTGACGGATAGCGTGACTTGACAGGAACGTGATGTGAGCATAGCCCCGAGCATTGGCTATATTTGTTGACCCATCGAAACCATCCTAGAGCGAATGTTTAAAGAATTTGAATCATCACACTTTACCCAACGGAATTCGAAGCACACCATAGAAAGAAAAATACACTCGTCACGATTCTGAAATACGAGAAAACTTCATTTCTATGGCTATGCATATTGAAATGCCATATTTCATTTTTAAATAATAATTATTTTCAATGAATGCTACTAACTGATATGAAACGAACAAGGGATTCGAAATTATTTAAAACTTTTTTTACGATATGCATTATGTGGTTTGGTCATACACTTCGGTTGAGTCAAATAAATTATAATCAAAATTGTTAGTTGACGAAAACAAGAAAAAGAACCTGGTTTACTTGAATAGCATACAACAAATCAACAAATGATTTTTTGTTAAGTTATCCATTATGCTAGATGTTTGGCTATTAAACGTGTTCTTTTGTAACAGTTTCATATTCGATTAAAATAATGAAATCTAATATTTTAACATGCGTTAATTTACCTTTCAATACTAAGAGGACTACATTAAAGTATTAGAAAAGAGCTTTTATTCAAAAATTATTTTTCTTACAGTTTATTAATCTATCAAAAACAACCCCAACCGTCAATTTTAATTAATCTATCACATATCGTTAGTGTTATTTGTTGCCTAAATGTTATATATTTTTTTAAACTGCTGGTAAAGTTTACGATCCTTATTTCAGGCCACATAAACACGAACAATAAAGCAAAAAACTGTTTTGACTTTTCCAACCTGCCAGAAGCAAATTGGGCAACTTCGTACACCGGCTCCAGCTGAGCTTTTTGCATCGCTAAACTTCCACCAACGGGAGTAATTCGTTTGCAGCGAAATTACAGTTCGCTGCTTGCTCCACACACGAAGGCGTATGTTTTCGGAGTCCGAACTGAGTTTATTGATGCCTGCTAAAGCGTTCCTTTGCTCCCGAGTTCAGTTTAGCAGGATGTCATTTGACTGGTTTGTAGCATGCAAACGAGCTTCAGACCGTGTTACCGCGTCCATGGAAGGAAAATCCCGTTTTATCCCCGTTGTTCGTCTCTACCATACCACTGCCTTGTAAGAATTTTGCATAATTGGATAATGAATCGGGACGGAGTAAATTGATGAAATGGTTGGCTGCTGAACGGATTAAGCGCTAAAAAATGTCTGGCACTGGAGGAAAATAAAGTCGAACGGGAATTTCACTCCCCTGCCACTTTTACGCTCTGTCTCACCTCATCGCTGCTAGCTTAGAGGGAATGTTCCTTTGGCTTGCTTTTTCCAGTGCTGGACTAAAAACAGCAGCAGCAGCAGCAGCAGAATGGTGGGCATGTGCATGTTCGGCAGAAAGGCTCCAAACGACCAAGGATCGTACCAGCTCAGCGTAATTGAATTCCTAAAGCATCTACTGCACGGATTGTTAGATGCAGATGCAAAAACGAAGAAAAAAAATTATCCACCGCTGTATCAGAGAGTTACACGGCGCAGGTACGCTTTTTAGGCAAACGTTAAAAAATCATTAAAACTAAAAATAAAAGAAACACAACACAAGAGCGAACAGAAAACGTTGAAACAAACATCTACACGGAAACAAAAAAGGGCCAAAACACTAATTTCAAAATCCTGTTACGTAGGGAAAACTCTGACCAACAACATCACGGCACATAATACAAATGACCCGTATTCAGTTTGACGATACAGCCGTGGAAAGGACAATTTTTGAGTTTTTTTGAGTTTTTTTGAGTTTGATATTGCACTACGTTTGATTATGTAAGTTTTACGGTTATGTACCGATGATTTTAGTTTTTGATTCTTAAATATGTTGAGTTTTAGAGCAGTTTGTAATCCTTGGCATGTTGGTTATGATTTTGATTGCATATTTTAGTAGATGAAAACTACTACTATTTGCCTATTTCAAGAAAGAATGAGTGTTAAAATCTCCTGCTATGTCAATGGAGAACACTTGTCCCAATGAAAGCTTTTTGTGTACGTCAGTGTTGAATGGTTGCAATTAAACCCAGCAACAACAACAACAACAACAACTACAATAATTTAAAAAATAGTGCCTGTGTAGTCAAAACCACAGGCAAATCGCCCTAGCAAAATAACTAGATGAAATTGAAAACAACTATCCAGAGTGAAAACAAAGTTGAATGTAAAAAAAGTAACAGCAACAACGCCATTCCACACCTCTGGACCGGGTTCTCCCCGCTGATTACGGTGGCATACGGTTGAGAAAAGAAAAATCTAACCGGTCGGAAACACGTCACGAGAAGTCATCTAATGAACCAACACCGGTCGGGCTTCACCGGAATCACCGGTTGGCGCCCTGTTCCGGTCGTTCAAACGAATGAATTTTGTTTTGCCATGGCTATTGCACTCTCCCTGGCCTGAGCTAGTGTGAAAGGGAGGGAGAAGAATGGGAGGTTGGAAGGGGTGCCAAAAGCACAACAAAATGGACGGGACCCATTGCCCACGCGTTCGTTTTTCTTTTGCCCTTTTTTTGTATTTCACCTTTTTGTGGAAACTTTTTGCCTTCTCGGTGCCATTTTTGGTTTTGCTCGTTTCCCGCCATTTTGCCATGGCTGGTTGTGCCTGTGAATGACTACAAGCCAGCCTTTATTTGGCGCGTCCCGGCACACGCTGACGGGTTCACACAGTGAGCAGTGTTGGGCAGCAAGCGCGCGAAGCATAACGACCAGCGTCAACGGGCACTAGTGCTTCGCTCTCGCTAATTACTTCGTAGCCTGGGCTAAGCATCGCTAAAACCATTGCTGAAACAGTTCGTTCCCTTCAACTGTTGGGTCTTTTCATCCCTGCTAGGTGAGGTCTTTTTACTTCCACTTGTCCACCCGTCTGCGCAGAACGTGGGGAAAGACACGCGCCGCACAGGTTTAATTACTCGCCCGGTGTACTTCGCTTTTCCAGCTAGGAAAAGACTTTCTTTAGGGTTGGATCTTTCTTCTCCCCACCTCTCCCCACTCTCACTTCCCTCTACTATCCCTATAGCACATCTTGTGTTCTTTTTGTCAGAGTAGATTTCTTTCATTTTCGTCTTAGCTGAAAATAACATGGAGACGATACAGCTTCGTCAACAGCAGCAGGTTCTGCTGCATTGCAGATTTAGGTGGAATAAAAGAAAGACAGTTGATAAAAAAAGAAACGAAAGAAAATTACCCGAGGGAACGTAAGAAATTTGCACGAAATTTACAGTATCACTGTATTTTTCAATCGCAAAGACATATAGCTTTATTGCAACTGCATAATAATGAATTTGTTGAAGAGAATTTTTACGAGCTAAAAATAGGTTATTAATAAAATAAAGGGAAATAGTAAATCTTACATAAAATTGATTTAATTCTTCTTCAATTCATGTGCACTGTGAGTGAATAAGCTAAGAACCGCGCCAAGTGTCATTCATTGTTTATTAAATAATGATCGTGATGATTATCCTAGATCATTAACTAAGTGTGAATTTGTATCTACACGTTGTTAAAGCACATGTTGATGATGAGGGAGTTTAAAAACAGGTAAATGTATGCAAAATTGTATTATTTTTTTCAGATCGCGTGTTGCATTAACAACACACACGATATTGGAAGTAAAAAAATACTGTACAGCAGCACCTACGCTTCATCTATACAATTTCACCATTTGCAAGCATCTAACGAACATGATGGAAAAAGGAATCCTTTACATTAGCCTTGTAATGAAAGGATCAACAGCAAAAAAGTTCTCACAAACCCAATCATATCACACTCATGGGTCAAACGAATGAAAAAGATACACCTCACAAACGTCTCAGCCCACACGCTGTTATAGCTAGGCCAAGAACCTTTTCTAAGAAAGACACTCGCTGACGTATCAGGTGTTACATTGATTATGACGAATGTAACGAAATAATAAAGATCCGTTTTATTTTTCGTAATATGATTGGGTTTGTCAGTCCGTGCCTAACCGTGCAGAGCGAAAAGGGTTCCAAAAGTCCTGTAGGCATTTTGCTCTTGTGTCACGTGGACGAGACGGGACCGAATTTTACTTGCTTTTTATGACAGCCAAAAAGACCTAGAAAATTGCTCCAATACAATAAAACGAGGGTTTCTAAACCTTTATTATTCGCAAAACATTCGAAAAGTTGATTGGTTCCCTGAAGGATTGGGGCAAAACCATCACTGCGTCATACTAATGTAGCCAATTCCTGATTCACGTGATATACTCCTAAACACGTTCTGTTATTATTTGCCGTAGGATCTAAAATCTTCTACAACTAGTCACTTCAATTGTTTTTAGTTTTCTAATGCGTTCGGTGAAGTCGATGCAATATCCGTACAAAACTATTGCAACATTGAAAACAACCAAGCAACTAAGTGAACACAGAGCGTACTTAAAATTTGTTTTTTTGTCTTGAATGCAATAATTAATTTACACATCATTATCAAAAAATATGATAAAATATCACTTTTACTGTTTCTGCGATTGATTTCATCAATTTTTTTATTTGTTTCCTTCATTTTTCCGCATCTTTCAGTGGTTGCTCAAGCATACAAAGTTGACGTTGAGGTGTTGGCAGCTTCCCGCGGCTGTACCGCGATCCTGCGTTGTGTAGTGCCTAATTTTGTTAAGGAGTTAGTACGGGTTGTCTCCTGGGTGCAGGAGCCGGCGTTCTACATTTATCCGTCGCTGCAAGGAGGTAAGATAAACCGGCTGCCCGGTAAAGTGTTGGTTTAAAGTGTAAGTTTATTTGTTTCGCCTCTTCTCCACCGACAGATGGCAAGTACCACCTGCTACCGACGGGCGAGCTGCTGATACACAATTTAGAGTATAACGATCGTTACCCATCCTACCGGTGTCGGACGATGCATAAACTCACGAGGCAGGTTGTCACAAGCAATTCGGCTAAGATACGGATGAACGGTAAGTATCGATCAGAGCTAACAAACCGTAAGACCGGAACCGTGTACGTTGTTTATTGAAGTCCGGTGTACGTTGTTGACCGAAACGAAAAATATACACTACAGTTATTGTATAAGATAAAAAAAAACAAACTTCATTCTGTTAGCTTTTTACATGTTAATTCTGCTAGTTAGCTCTGGTGTTAGAAAAAAATATAAGCAACCTGGGGTTTTCCAGCACATCAAGCCCTAAAATAGTTAACATGGAAACCGTATACGCGCTGATTCAAGTTAAAAATCTTTCCTCGGAAATATAACGTGTCAATGCACACTCCAATCGAGGTCATAAACATGGTTCTCGTTTCGGTTTTCACTTTCTATTTCATCCCACCATGCACAGCTATTTGTACGCCATGTCACCACAAACTAAGCTTAGACAAAATGTGTAACATGTCACACCCAAGCTGTAATGCGTTTCGGATGAAGAGAAGTATGAAAAGAAAATCTCCCATCATTCTTACGTTACCCAATGTTCCGAGCACTCTAACACTCGAGTAAAAAACTCCATCAGCCGTCCAGCAGTGTGACAATTTCGACGAGAAAGATCCGTTTCCGTTTACCCGTTTCCAGCGACACCCATTCTCAAACATAAACCGGCTTATGTCAGCTTGCGTTAGCGATGGACCTTCCATGGTCATGTCCGCCGTGTTGAATCTCAGTGATGTCGCAGTTTCCTTAATGGGATGATAGTAGAATGAAAGGGAAAACAAATGAAACAAACTAGAAACCACTTCATACAATTGCATCAAATGCTTTCTCGGGCTTCCATTCTTTTGTTTTGGACCGCTTCTTGTAACACTCCACAACTGCACTACACCACGTGCACCTTATCTGTGAGTGTTAGATAGGATTTTCCCCTTAACGTGCCAACGGAAGTAGCTGCTATTGGTCAGTGCCGAAAAACTTGCACCACAACATTTATTTCACGCTTCATAATAACAATGGGATTAAATCTTCAGAGTAACAGCTTCAAAAGTTGGATGTTATGACGCAAGAATGCAGATGATGCATCCGAAGGTATTGGGGATGTAAAAAATGGGGCAGTCGTATATAGTTGCAACTACATGAAGCAGTGGCGGAACTAACGGTAGGCGGACTAGGCGGTCGCCTGGGGCCCAGCCGATTTAGGGGCCCCGTAGATCGCTTTTCTATAGTATGCCGTATGGACAGAGTACTAGCGATAAGGGCCCCCGATGCTGGCGAATCATTTGCACCCATCCCACCTCCCCCCCCCCCCCGGCTGCAAAAATTTTAGAGCCTGTGACTGATGACGTATTTATTATTATAGCAGGACAGTCAGTCCAACAGATCCATTTGAGGCTTGAACCCATGAAGGGTATGTTGTTAAGTGGAACGAGTTAACACCAGGCCGGTCCAGTTTTATACATAATACAAAAAAATCAGATGCCGCACATGCTCAAAATGTCTAGTGCAGCTCAAAAGAAACGAAATTATAATTATCGACGCAATCAAACTCTATTCAACAATTGTACAAACTAAGTTACCTACTTACGGCCACAAAAGAAATCCCTACGCAAATAGCTCGCTCGGTTCTTTACGTCAAGGACTTAATGAATGCCGAGGACGAACAGTGTTAAACGATCTCGTCGAGTGAGCTTTGTTGCCCAACCTGCGCACTTACCGACGTCAGTTTTGTTTGATCTTTCTCTGAGACACAATTTCTTTTACATATTCCTTTTGTCCCGCCAGAACAACGAGGAATAGTTTCGCCAAGTGTCGTGGAGCATACGTCGCACGTCGCCGTGTCTCAGGACGAAGGAGCTGTGCTGCTGTGTGTCGCTCAAGGTTGTCCATCGCCAGAGTACCGGTAAGCAGAACTTTATTTCCTAATTTCTTTACTAACTATTGCGCTATTATTCTTCTTCTTCTTTGGCTCAACAACCGATGCCGGTCAAGGCCTGCCAACACACTTGTAGGGTTGGCTTTCAGTGACTTATTGATTTCCCCCCATAGCAGGTTAGTCAGTCCTACGTATGGCGGCACGGTCTATTCGGGACTTGAACCCATGACGGGCATGTTGTTAAGTCGTACGAGTTGACGACTGTACCATGAGACCGGCTATTGCGCTATTATTACCGCACAGATTTATCGGGTTATAATATGTATAAGTTCTTTGAAAAATATTTTCCTAGATCCTTTTCGTCAAATGTTGAATCCATTTTATCTATTTTTTCTTAACTATGAAATACTTACTGTGTACAGTATAGTACAGTGCATAAAGTTAAATAGTTCATGTTAAACGAATGAGATATTTTTTTTGATTTAAGACAACTTTCTCCAACCAGCCAATAATTATTAGTTTATAAAACGAACGTTTTGTAGTGTAATAGTTTTCTAAGCAATTTGAAAAGTTCATCATCAATATAAGCTATGTTTGGTTAAATTTATTAGGTGTCAAATGTTAGTATACTGTCAAATATAGTATACCTGTCTTTACCTCTCTTTCGATATATTCTCAAATACACTTGTTGCAAACTATTGCAACAGCACTCTTTCTTTCGCCCGTAGTAGTATTAGGTATTAAGTAACAAGCGTTTTCTTAAGCAGACTTTTGCGTCAGTCTATTGCGACGCTTAAAATCAATCGCTTGATTCGGGCTACCGCGAAAGAGTGGCCTTCGGTCATTGCCTTAGCCACGATGTTCGGGAGCCTTTGAGCGATCGGGAATATTAGGCTCGATCGGTATCGGATGCTTCCCACACTACGCGTTTGTACCGTGCTCTGTCGGGAATCACGGTAGATAACACCGACAGATCGAATCTAACGGTAATTATTATTATCAACACTATTTCCCTAAAGTTTCCTTAAGTTAAAACATTACTAACCCAAGACTGGCCTAGAGCACAGTTGCAGTTAATGAACCTAACCTTTACTTAATCTCTTTTCGTGTCATAGTCTGGGCTGGGCTACTTGTGCTATTATTTTATTTATTAAACATCAAATGTTTAGCATTAATTTAGATTCGAAGAATTCGACGAATCGTGAAATAAAAATTACAAAGTAAACACTCTTTGTTGAACACATGTACAGAAAGGCGGTTAATGTATTCAGGCCATACATTTGACAAATAATCACTGCTAAGGCATTTGCTTATCTGTGATGTGCCCATTGGTGAAACATACATTTTCTACGTGCTTGGAAATTTCACCGCAAAAAAGATAAAATAAAAAATCGAAAAAAAATCTACCAATAACGCCAACAATCAATGTTTTCCATCAATTTCCTCAGATTATCGCATTCCGCAGCATAATTCGCATACATTTCCTTGATTTCGACCTGCCTTTCGTGCCTTATTTGCCACCAAAATGATTATGTACGTATGCCTTTTGCGTGCCTTCAGTTCAGTCTATTTCCTTTTTTTATTTTACGCCTCTCCCGCAGTCTCAACTCAAAGAGATCGTTTTTTGCTTGTTAGGTTGACAACGGAGGAGAAAAATTAATTCAGTAGAGCGTCTGAGAAATCTCCGCACTGATTTCCATTGCAAATTATATCATGCTAGGGATTATTCTACTATACCGTCAGTTGTAGCAAAATCGAACCTTATCTTTACGTCATGGAACATATTCAATTGAGATCGGATTTTTGTTGCTAGCTAGATGTGGAATGTTTGGGTGTGCTTACATTTATTTAATTCATATTTCGACACAAAAAAGCCTCGTAAGAAGCTAGTAGAAGACATCCTTCCTAGCTTGATTTTGCATTCGCGTGCCCTTGTCCTGTTGTGTCCACTTGGGATAATTTAAAACGAATGACAAGCGTCTGTTTCCTAGCATCATCATGATTAATTGGATTTGGCTATTTTCATTCCTTTTTTTCCTTTCACATCCTACGTCGACCACTCTCCTGTAATGAATCACACCACTCGTCACTGTGCAGTGTTTGCAGGTCGATGGAGTTGTTTTTCGGTTGTTTTAATTTTTTCACACTCGATTTCCTTTCATCCACCCAACGGCACAAAACGCTCATCAGTTCGAGGGTCAAACGGAAAACACAACAACACATCACCATCAAACGTCGATTTGGGTTTCGGTGCAGCTGATCGACCCAAACTGTGACAGAGCCTCCATTCTTATGTACAAAGCTATATCAAAAGCATTTTTTTAAACTATTATCCAACCATCGGCGCCAGATGGTACTCTTACTGGCAATCGAGTATCGGTTAGTGTGTCGGATTTCGCTGGATGGGTTATCTAATCAGCTGAAATCTCCAATGCTCGTTAGCAGTTTTGTGAGATGTTATACAACATTTTAATTCCTCAGATGGAAAGAGAAACCTTTTTTTGTTGAGGGTCAATGCTGAACATGAAAACGAATCGTTAATTTATAATCCTCTGTTCATCAAGATTCGACTGCTTGCCCACTGCAGCACAGTGGTAATAGGAGGGACGATACCACTGCTCCAAGATCAGCCATTTTGTTTTACCTCGATTAACACACAAAGTCGCAGCGACAACGGGCGCCTGCCTCTAATCACCTCGGCACCAAGTTCATCAGCTTAGTGCTTAACCCTTGATTGCACAAAGCGCTCATCTGCCTTTCGTCTGCCCACTAGCAACCCTTCGTGGGCCGTCGAGTCGATCAGCAACCGGCAGCATCAACTGCAATTATATTCATTTCCGCTCGTTCGTAAATGATTGCTAATTACGGTTGGCGGAACAAGGCATCGTTTCCATTCACGACAGGGTTCCGCTCTGTCGGATCCTTCCGCAGGACAAGAACCCGGCGGCCTATTCCGGCCAAGCACATCGTGTCGGAAATGGGAAAACTTTGCACTCATTTTCCGTAAATCGCAAATGGCGTTTTTGTTTCGAGGCCTTAAAGTTTATTGGCTTAAGTATTCCGTTTCGCGGAGAGTGATTAAATGCGGACGATGCAGGGCAAACCTCTCTGGATAACTTTTTCCACACGCTTCTGGACTTTTGGCGGTTGTTAAATATTGCCTCATATATTGTTTCTCTTTTCTCTGTCAACTCGATCACAATACATTTTTATAAACAAAAACTAACGTTTTTGCGGTTTTGCAAGTAAAAACGTTTACAGCATAAAGATGAAAGTTTTCATATTTTCAAAACATTCAGACACTCGTTTATCAGTACCCCCAAACGATTTAATCTTATTTACGAATTAGATACACACCTTCGTTCGAAAAGTTGATGAAATTAATCGGTAAGCTGATGAACGTTTGTTCCTGCTTTGCAGTTCTCACGTTTTTCCCTCTACCTTGCCGACAAATGAATGCCAGCACAAAATTCAACCAAAGTAAAAGAAAAATCACTAGAACAAAACCGATCAGAATCAATCGAAAAGTACTTATCGGAAATGAAATCGAGAACTTTTTATTCGTGCGCTTTCCCCCGCATGTATTTTTTTTTCTTTACCTCACCATGCCTTGTCCTATTAAATTTGAAAGCAGAAAACAAACCACAAACTTGCAGACACGCAAGTTTTAAGCCTTCAGCTTTCGTGTTATTCTTTACGTTTTGTTTCCCTCTCTGACGACTGTTGCCGAACGAGGTTAAACGGAGAAAGACGCACATCCTAAACCCGGCGCTCTCAACCTCCAGACGCGAGAGTAATCTTTTTCAGCTTGTGTAGAACAAACTTTTCACTGCGCGACTTCTGAACAGGCAAAAGAGATAAAAAACAAATCCTTTCTGTTTTCCGGCAACTTTTGTGTTTTTGGTCATGTTCTCAAAGCGTTATTCGGTGCAGCATCTCCTTCTTTTCCTGCTTTGCCGGTCCTTGTTGGATTTTTGCCATTGTTTGCACAGCTCAATCGGACGGAAATTAATTTCAACATTCGATTGACTGCAGGACGACAAGCTGTGAAATCGACTTCGTGATGGTTGTAATCGAGCTCAGCAGACAAAGTTTTTGTTTAACACACTTTATAAAAGTTGGATAGACTGCCTGTAGGTATAATTTATCCGGCACTGTCTTCCAATATTCGTTGATGCGCTTACATACATATTAAAATGTGCCTTTAGAAAATTTAGAGGTTTTTAGTAACAAAACACAAGCGAACCCGTCACATAAATGTATCAAGTAAATTGATATTTTTTTCAAAAAGGTTTTATATCAGAGTGATGAGTACAAAGAGTTCTGCAAAACATTTATTACTTGATACAATTTATGGTAATTTAATTTATGATTCTTCTTCTATTTGGCGTAAATGTCCTATGCGGACATACCGGCCTATACAGGCTTTCGAGACTTTATCGAAACTCCATATTATTACGCGTCGCAATTGTTTGTAAAACTCGTTGAAAGAGAACACGTTTAAAAAGAAGACATGGAGGATACAAACAAAAAAATTTTAACGTGAAATAATTCTTTAGAGTTAATAGACAATTATGGAGGCATTCTCTGCAATAATACACTATTCTATAATGCCTTTAATCTTACAAAATAAATTTAGTGTTTTGCCAAATATTTCTTCGTCAACAAAATAAATGATATTGAGAATTAGTTATTTATTGATGTTAATTCCCAACCCATGCCCCAACACTATAAAATTCATAATTCAAGAAAAGTATGCCTTGTATACTTGATATCATATATATGTTGCATTTACAATTTACAGAAGAAATGTCTGAAGAACTGTTAGAACCGATAAATATTACATTAAATGTTCTATGTAAATATACACCGACGTGGCGCAATGTTTTGTTTCATAGATGCGCTGGATCTTAAAGCCGGACGGGATCAATCGGGAGCCGTCCTCCGCTGTTGGAATTTACTATCAACTAGCGTGGTATTAAATCTAAGAAAAGTTTATTTGATATCTGTTAGTATTTCTCAAGTTTTGGCTGTTTGAACTGAACAGCACAGTTTTTTTGTGTTTTGGGATCAAAAAATGAAGTACAACAATTTACATAAAATCACAGCATGTAATTTTAATTAAAATTCTGATTAAATGTCCTTTGCAGATGGTACACACACAACGGTCCCGAACCGATTCCCGTATCCTCTGGACCTCGGATACGATTGCTCGGTCCGGTGCTGGCAATCGAAGCCGTCACTGCCGAGGACGGTGGAGTCTACAAATGTTCTGCGTCGAATGCCGGTGGTGAAGCGAGTGCCGATCTGCGACTAACCGTGTCCACGCCGATTCACGTGGAAATCACTCCAAATGTACTCAGTGTACACATGGGAGGTACGGCGGAGTTTCGCTGCCTGGTCACTGCCAACGGAATGTCAGCGGGCCCGCAGCACATAACCTGGTTTAAAGATGGCCGCCAGCTGCCCAGTTCCGGGCGTGTGGGCGATACACTGCAGGTGACCGGAGTGACGCGTGAAGACAAGGGCATGTATCAGTGTGTAGTGCGTCGCCAGGAAGGGGATTCCTTCCAAGCATCAGCCGAATTGCAACTAGGAGGTAAGTGCACCACGAAGCTGCCAAATGGAAGCCCTACAAAATGAAAGGAATCTTGATTAGGTTTTGACACTGTGCTCTTTCTTGCGGTTGGTCTCAATTAGCTTCGCCAAAACCCATTAAACGCCATCGGTTAGTAAGAAGGTAATCATATTAAACGAGTATTCTAACCCACAAGCCTCGAAAATACCTTCGGAAGGGAGATTAGACAAGGACCCAAACGATCCTTTCGGTTATGATGATCTTTTTTCTTCTTCTTTCCTTCGCTGATAGGATTTCTACGACAAGCGATTTCATTCCGTGGAATTCATTTTCATAATTCACACCTTTATCCTCAGTTTAATAATCTCATCCCAATTCCAGTTCTTGGGGATTGCCCTAAAACAGTGAATTTAAAATTTCATCCCTTACGCTGCGCTGCGTTCTAAGAGAGCAACGTTTAATGATCAAAGATGGTACGCAACTGGTTATTAAATTTTTGCTCCACCACTTCTAAAATATACTCACAATAATGAAGCGAACGATATCTACAAACGAAGCGCGGACAACCATTTCCACTCCCTCATGGGCAAACATTACCCCATTTTCGTTTCGGCCAGGGGTCAGAACCGTAATTTTCGGTTTGTTGTCTCCATTTCCAGCACGTTCTGAAAGTGTTTGCTCTTGTGTTCGTGGCCTGTTTTAAATGGTCATAATTTTTCCAACCAAACCGTGAAGCGATTTATTCACACCTTTCACACCGCCGGAAGGCAAACCAAGCGCGAAGGTTTGGCGTTAGAAAAGATTTAACACATTTGGTTAAAAAAAGGCAGGGCACACGACAAAAAAACCTTCAAAATAGATGAAGTTTCTGCTTGTACGTCCCATCCTTCGACTGGTAATTTCTGCCCTGGTGCGGGTAGCAACCGCAAATTATTTCCACCCCGTCACTCTGCCATCTCGTTTACCAATGTCGCTACCAAGAGCAACCAGCGCAGGGTATAAAATTTTTTTTTTTATTTGATAATCACGAAATTTTCTACCACCTACTGGTTCAGCGAAAACCAACTTATTTATGAAAATTATTGCACGCCTCACTGATGTTGACGTTGCGCTTAATATGCTTCTGTTTTGTAGACGCACCCCCGTCATTGGTGTATAGCTTCATCGAACAAACACTGCAGCCTGGACCAGCTGTTTCGCTTAAATGTTCGGCACAAGGCAACCCGACGCCACAAATCGCCTGGACGCTGGATGGATTTCCGCTACCGACAAACGGCAGGTAAGGCAGTAGCATTGTGTTTTTAAGTTAGCAATGATATTCTTGAGAGTTGTATTTTTGGTAATTAACCCGACTCAATACTGCATACAAAAAGACAAATTTTGAATTAAAGTCTGCAACATGCGCCCAAGATTCCACCATTGTAAAATCTGACAAACTTTAACCAAGATATAAGAAAAAGAACTCTGCAAACACTTCTGCAAACACATATAGGCCGGATGTGTTTGATTTGGCAACTAAAAATATTCCTTTTTCATCCGTCTTCTGGCATTGCCAGGCAAATGCAAGGTTAAAAAGAAGAATTTCCCAACACACAACACCTTGCCGCATGGTTCACCGCAGCAATAATGTCGGGGCGGTTGATTCATTTCTATTTCGCATTTTCTCATTTTCTCGTGGCCGTATTTGAATAATCTCGTTTATCTTCATGTTTGCTGTAGCAGACATTGACGGGGCGTTTGAGTGGTTGGGATGGGATTCAATTTTTCCTTTCGCAGACCCGCCCCGCAGCTGGTAGCAGTATACCTATCCACTTCTCCACTTCTATCGGACAAGACCCCGTAGCAGAACCATTGCCATCATCGTCATCAGTAAAGTCGTAACGGTGCCGAGAAAGATGGGTTTTACTATGGAATCCATTTTTTCTAATTTCCTTCTTGCCTTTGCCAGCTTCCGGCAAGCATCATTTAACGGCATCTTGTACCCCCGGATAGCACACGGGGCGTTACAGCGGTAGTTGATCCTCTTTTTTTTGCTTCTTTATTTCATCACATTCCAGACAGGTAATACAAGAGAGAAAAGCATATCAACCTTCCGGCGTGTGCAATCAATAGTGGCATTGTGTATGTTATAATACAACGAATCCGGTTCGGGATCTCTGAGATCCGAAAAGCTGTAATTACGGTCTTTCGATATATTTTTTTTAAATATTATTATCAAGTAATTTTAAAAGGGCAGTAAATATTAACACTGTTGGTGAAATAAACTAAGCAAAGATGACCGATGTTTGCTAAAATATATCATCACCAAAGCAATCAATCATGTGCCATCACTTACACCCTTTCACATTCCTAATGAAATCATTTTCTCAAGTAGTCCTCTCGACCTCGGAAAACCTAAACTACATTCAGCGATACAAATATGTAGGGAACAAAAAACCGAAGACCTTTCCGGGACCCTTGCCCATGCCGATGCCCTCGAGGATGTACGATGTACGCGGAATGGGATCGTTTCCCAAATGGATTCTAAATCAAATAAAATTTATTAGTTCGTATGGAAATCAATCTTTGCCTTCGCTGTTAACCAACGGGTACCATCGATGCTTCAACCATCGTCCATGCATCGAACGATCCGAACGGATCGAAAGAAAGGGATTTCGTTCGTGTACTTCAATCGCTTTTCCAACTCTGCTCTCGGCAGTGTGTATGTGTGTATTCCCGCACGCTTTTACTTCCGGCCGCCGGATATCGAATCTTCGCACACGAAGCATTGGTTGGTACTGGGTAAGTCTCAGTGCGGGTCCGTCTTTGAAACGGTGCGGAATCGCGAAGCGTGTGGACGGACTATTGTGATTAATTAGTTTCTGTTCAAACGTTCCCCACCAACTCGAGTCGTGTGCTTCTCTGCTTATTGAAGTTTTTCTCCCTTGTCCAGGCCTGTGTCCAGCGTGGAATGAGAAGAAGCCTTCCGCAATGGAAAGCTCCAGCGACCAAAGCTTAACCTTCACAGTAAGGATGAACTTAGCCGTGCTCGTGTTGCTCATGGACGGCGAATCCTAAATTAATGACTTTTCCATGATGCGCCTCGCTTGGGACGTGACCACAGTAAACCGTTCCTGCCCGGTTGTTTTCCGCTCCACCGTTCTTAGGACGGCTTCATTGCATGAGTTTCATTTTGATCGATAGCACCGTGTTTGAGGTTGACGTGGGGATGTTTTTCTTGTGTCATGTCGGTGTCGGCAAACGTGCTGCAGTTGATCCGGAAGAATAATGAAACGAAGTAGACCGGGGCAAAAAAAACCCGTTAAAAAAGTTTAAACACGTCCGGACATGATGGCAATGCGCAGCTGGGTGCTGGAATAAGAAGCAAAGTGCCAAAAAACATACATTCAAAAGCTCGTCAAAAACGAGACTACCCGGTCGCGGTCGCACCCGGGTCTCTGCACCATTCGAGCTCACTCCTCAACACTCGGACACACCCTGACGAGGGTAGCATTTAAGTGCCATTTGATCTGTGGTTGATTGATTGATGGGCTTCTAGGTTCCGATCTAAGCCATCCGGAACGTAATGAACCGACAGGAGGGAAATTAAGTTGCCCTCAATTTTAATAAAGCGTTGCCAACATTGTATTGGTAATGAAATTAAAACAAACAGCTTTTTCCTAACATTCCAGAGCTGTGACAAACATCGCTGAAAAACGTTCGTAATAAATCTAATCCAGATCCTAAAAAGGCGAATAAAAACCAAATCAACGATTAATAACACTTTGTGCAATTAAAGACTGTGCTGAAATTGGTTCTGGAAGGAAGAGGATGGGGCCAACCATCTATTACTTAACTTGATAGCATACCCTCGTTCTGTGTCCGCTGTCTAAACCCACTTGACATACTTCCGCTAATTTTCACGTCAATCTGTGCGTTTATGTGTGTATGTGAGTGTATATCAACTCACAGCAATAGGAGCTTGCGCGAGTTTTTCTGCGAGTGACAATTTATCGCGGCAAATTTTAATCGCATAATCGTTAAAATCTAGCCTCTACTAAATTCAATTTGTTCTCTGACAAACTGTAAGAGCGTTGCCGTCCCTCTCGGAGGATGCGTTTGATGCCGTGCTCTTTTCTTTCCACGCTCACCCACCACCATCCTGTGCTAAAAGGTGTGCTGTAAATGCCGCTTAGCTCTGTTTCCTGATCCCGTTACCTAAGCCCACCAAGTGCGTACGACGCACAACCCGGCCTGGATAGGTAAAATGAAATGTAACGGAATATTTCAGCATGATAATTTAATTACACCCGACTCCAACCAGCCTGATCAGCCCCAACAGCACATAATCCGTGACCGTGCGGAAAACACCCGCTTACGATTCGCACTTTGGGTTTCGACGCGCCTTGCATCGCGGGTATGTCGGAAATGGGGAAAACACCGGATCTATCCTAGCCAAACTGCTGTTAAGGCATTTTCGATTGGGTGTGTTTACTGTTCGCCCTGTCGCGCGCCGTTTGCAAACAACCGCGTATCTTAGCAGGTACACGGTTAAAACGAAGTCGCTATTTGCAGACCCTACTCCACCTGCCTTTTCGCGGTGTTACAAGTTTGTTGGTTAAATGCTAAACGGTGTTGAGAAAATATTTTCATAAACATGGGTCCGTAAATACACGTTACAGATACAAGGAAGGGTTTGGTGGTGTGAATTTTTGTACTGTTTATGTACGTTGCATAGTAATGATGAATCAAATATGGCATTTAAAGACTTCTAGAGAAGGAACGATCATACAAACGCAACCCTTCCAGCAAGTATGAAAAGTCATGGAAAAAGGAAAATAATTTACGGAAATAGAGGTTTAAAAATAATATGTATAAACCAAGTACTTAATTATCAACAAAATCGTATCAAAATGATAGTTTTCCTTTGATATACTCTTTCAGGGTTAATAAAATAAGGAATATATTTTTATTCATCTTTATTTGTTTCGTTGTGTAGTTTTTCACTGACGATATCCCTCTAGCGTATCTCTATATTATCCCAAATTCGATATCCTTAGCTCGAAACTTTTGGGACCATTCTCTCTTGAGACCATAAAATCGTATGCAACTGATAGTTCGTTATGTTAGTAATACTTTCCTAAAAGCTTCCTCCAAATCCTTCAAGTTTGTCGTTGAAAGGCGTCACGAGAAGAGGAGCCATTTTCACATCGATCAGCCCGATACAGAGGCCTTTTTTTGAAACAGGCTGTACATGAAACTATTTTTTATATAGTCTTGCAAAAGCTGCAACTTTGCAACCATATCCATGCTATGTGACATTTCTCCACATGGAGACAGTGTTTCTCCCTTCAATAAACTTTTTATTTTAAACCGGTGCAAGCGAAAAGAATCGGCACACATGCCTTGGCCGAAGAGCGTGCCTGTTGTGAGCTTCCGTTTTCAAGCATACAACCCAGAACGAGCGCTCTGCATGAAGTGAGCTGATAAACGGTACACAAGCTTGTATCTACATAACTTGCCGTTATTTTCAGGAAGCTAACAGGAACGGAAGTGCAACGTGGATCGCTGCTTGTTAATATTCGACACATTTGGAAGGACGACACCCTAAGCGGTCATGTTTGGGGCCGGTCGATCTGACACAGAATGGTTGGTAATATGTGTAATAGTGCTTAATGCAAGGAGAGGGCTTGATACGTCATGCAACACAATGTTTTTAACTCGTACTGTTACAAACAGGCGCTTTAAAGATTCTGAAAAACTGAACAAAGTGAATTATTTATGCAGACTACTTATTGTTTTGACTTTCAGCTTACTTCAGTGGTTAGTTGAAACCTTATATGGACAATCACTAATGGATCGATGAACAATCAATTTTGTTACAGAAAAATTAACCCAACATAGCAATCAAAACTTTTTAGTCAGGTTGTTTCTAGCCGGAGTGCAAAGCATTACTGACTCAAATATAAATGCTACGACTTAATATTGCAATAGTAAATATTGTATAGTCTGAAAAATCGTTTGATTTCCTTTGACTATTGACTATCATAAGTGTTTAGATGATATTGAATCACTATTAATGCTTTGAATTTCTTGTACATCTTGTTCAATACCATGTAGATTTGAATTTAAATTTAACGTCACTTCTGTCTCTAATAATTTTATAATCGTTATCAACATCATTGATATCAAACCATCGCTCAACTTGTGTAAAACCGTTTAAACTTAAATTATGCTGCAATGCCATGTATATTTTGCCAAGGGTCGTAAAGCTCAACGATGCATCCGCCTGGAAGCGTGCCGTTGGAAATTTCAATCTAACAATGAGGCAATAGGGAATTCATGAGAAAAACTTAATCGAAGGCGCGCGTTCATCGTGCCATCACTGCACATCAGCTGAATATGGTACAGAATGGCGTGCAAATCGGTGCTCATGAGGCAATTCTTGAGAATTCTCGCCTGGTCAAAGAGCGATGCGGAATGCACGGATTTCTTGCACTTTACGCGCACTGCAACTTTTACGATCAACGCTGGGGTGGAAGACAATACAGCATTCGGAACCCATCTGCTCTACCGACCTGGACAACTAGATCTGTACGTTTGTTTTCACTTGTGCAGTTAGTTAGACAGTTAGATTTCTTGCAATTTCCAGTACGCAACACTGAACAGAAGGGAGGCGACGACTAACTTTTTGCGCTGGCATAGAAAAAGGCAATCTCCAACAATGAACCGCGGCTGACAAGGTTGGCCCATCGTTGTCATTTTTGCAAAGCATTCACAATGCACCCGTTAAAACCGTAAAGGATCCTCACCTCGGAGAAAGATTCTGCCCAAGGCAAGCGCCCACAATCCATGGGTGAGAAGTAGAAGAAAAACTAGCCAGCAAGGATGGCTATACCCGTCAGGTTCACTCCCGTCTTATCATTCAACCTCTTCAGAATCCTCGCCTGTAGGAGAAATAAAGACAAAGTCAAACATGAAATCGGTGGTGGCAAAACTTGCAAACTAATTTAAATTCTCCCGACAGTGCCAAAGTGTTGTCTGCGTGACGCCGATGGAAAACTTTCGTCAAACGCCGAACGGCCCCAACGTGGCAGACTATCTGTGCAGTCAAGAGAGGTTGACTTCAGCGCCTTTCAGCTAATAATGGACAGCAACATTTTCATCTACCTCCTGCCAAATCCTCTAGACTTTGGGCCCCTGTCGAGAGTTTACGAGACTCCCGCCGTAAGTTCCCTACTCTAAGATACAATAATTTTCAGCTTACTAGCTACAGGCCACAGCGAAACTTGGCCCGTCTAGCAACAGTAAATATCCTCTGGCGACAGCGACAACCGAAGATCCAATTATAATAGGATTCGGATTAAACTTAAATATTTCATCTTTGCACGACATCTTGGACCCACATTCAACAGTCAAAACGTTGGTGTCAGGTGATGGCGTTGGAATCACGTGCATCCCACACTAGACCCGCCCGACCACAGACACCCACGTATGGTGGTTCCTTCTTCATAACTTTCCATACCTTTCATTTTCTCTGGCTACGCTACTAAGTGGTAGTAGCATTCCGGGGATGGATTGTTTCATTTCCAGCAGCTAAATTACAGACTCACGTACCTTTTCCCGAAAATCTTCACACTAGCTTGAAAATCGGGTAGGACGAGCGACGGAACAGCGACGGAAAGTTTTGTGACTGGGTGTGAATATTTTGCGCTTTTGCGGTACCCAAAATACCCGAGACTTCAAATTAACTTCCACCAGACCCAAATCGGTTTGCGGTAGACCGTGTTGGGAATAGGGAGTCGTCGGTCGTTGTCTTCACGAGAGAGGGAAGAACGTTTGCTCACGCGGGTAGCACGGTGCAAAGTGTCTTCGTCTGTTCTATGCTTAATTAGTTACCGCATAAGTTAGCATTGGAGGAAATGCGTCTTTGCTTCCGCGTACATACATGAAGTGAATACTAGTCTGTTATTTTTCAAACTATTAACCGATTGAAAGCCAGTTCGACGACGTGCTGTGCGTCGTGTTAGTTGTCGATGCTCACACAAAGCATGTGACATATTAAGCAGCTTTAAAAGAGCTTAGCAGCAGTACTTCTCGATTTGTTCTTACCCTTCGTTTGTCTCGCACTTTCTCACGCCTTTCTTCGGCAGGTTTATGATTGGCCAGTATGTAACCGTACACGGGGACGTCATCAGTCACGTAAATATCAGCCACGTGATGGTGGAAGACGGCGGCGAATACTCGTGTGCCGCAGAAAACCGTGCCGGAAAGACATCTCATTCCGCAAGGCTCAACATTTACGGTAAGCGTCTACATTTCCGGCTGCAAAAAGAAAAATGGAAAAAACACCTGCTAAGCATGCTTCTTATATAATTGACAGGATTACCGTACATTCGCCTAATACCGAAAGTCACCGCCGTAGCCGGGCATACATTATACCTGAAGTGCCCGGTAGCGGGCTATCCGATCGAGGAAATTCACTGGGAGCGGGGCGGCCGCGAGCTGCCGGAGGATATGCGCCAGAAGGTGCAGTCAGACGGGACGCTCGAGATCAAGGAGGTGCAGAAATCGCTCGACTCCGGTGTCTACACGTGCTGGGCACGGAACAAACAGGGGCACAGTGCGCGACGAAGCGGCGAAGTGGCGGTCATAGGTTAGTATTGCCCTGGCGGCAGTCGTTTACTAATCGGCTCTAGTGTCTTTCCACCAGCGTACTAGGTATCTCCCGAGAAGCTGTTTCTGAGATGGATGAACCTCTTGGTAATCCACCTTCACGGAATCCGAGTAATTGCGTTCGGGATTGCAAGAACGTGTGTTCACACAATAGCAACACTTTTAGTAATCGCCTTTTCCTAACGCACCGTTTGCAGTGCCGCCTAAGTTGAACCCGTTCCACTCGTCCATCCTTTCGCTGAACGTTGGCGATCGGGCTTCGATCACCTGTTCCGTCATCAAGGGCGACATACCGCTCACCATCACCTGGCGCAAGGACGGTCGTCCGATCGATCCTACCCAGCGCATGTCCGTGACACAGGTCGACCAGTACAACTCCATCCTGCTGATCGAGAATCTGACCGCCGATCATACCGGCAACTATTCATGCGTTGTACGCAACACTGCCGCCGAAACCGAAGGCCATCAGTCGCTGCTGGTTAATGGTAACTGTATCGTACCTAATCCTGACTCACGATCTTCGTTCTTTTTTCTTGTTTCTTTTCCTTCCTTTCCGACACTCACATTGTCGCTCTTCGGTTGTCATGTTGCATTTTCGGTTGTGCCACACTACTACTGCTACTACTACTACTACTACTACTACTACTACTACTATTACTACTACCACAACAACTTCTTCTACTACAACTATCATCAACACCATCATCAATACTATTTATTCCACATACCACCGACCGTTGGAATCGGTGTCTGTGGAACACTAATCTCAAAACCGCGTGATCGAACATGTCCATGAACTTCATAATATCTGAAAACAAAACAAAATCAATCGACAATCGGTCCCTACCATGGCTCTACTAGTTCCTCCCAACATTGAGCCGTTCTCCTTCCAAGACGGCCTAGCTGAGGGCATGCGGACACGCACCGTGTGCGGCGTGTCCAAGGGTGATCCACCGTTAACGCTCAAGTGGCTAAAGGATGGCGATCCGCTGCTATCCACGCTGCTCGGCGCCAACGTTTCCACCCTTGACCAGTACTCGTCCCTCCTTAACATTCCCTCCCTCTCGGCGGCGCATTCCGGCGACTATACGTGCGTGGCCAGCAATCCGGCGGCCGAAGTGAAGTTCACGGCGTCGTTACAGGTAAAAGGTAAAGTAAAGTACTCGCCACTTCGTTTGCCTCACACACTTCACCAGCCTGATAAACAAATGCAATTTTTATCCCGTTTCACACCTTTTGCCAATTGTTGTTGCCTTTACTTGCACTGAATAAAACCAAGCCAATCAAGAACAGAAATTTATTTACTAGCGCAAAACGTTGTGTGTCATATAATCAGTACTGTATCTTCCGCTAATTGTACCGATCACTACTGCTGCTGTTTGTTGTTTTAGTTGCCCGCCGTTTGTTTTACCTGCGTTTGCCTCTTATTGTTTCCTACCGATATCGCAATACCGATGCATAATTGCAACAACTTCATCTGCAAACTGTTCGGTGGATGGAACACGCCATTCTCTGTAGGAGCAAGTAAAAATTCCCTGTCCGTGCTTTATGAAAAACGCGTTTGTTGTTACCTTACCCGAATGCGACAAGCACATGCGCGCAGTAGTTTGTGATCCGTGCAACGCCAATATGTACTGCTCCATATTTTTTTTATTTTGGTTTTATTTCCACACCTCCGTCCCACCAGTAAGCATTCAACCAGTTGATACATCAATATATTTAACATGTATGCAAACATATATTTTAAGCCTATATAATCACCACTTGTGTGTCCTATCCCAGTTGCTTTAGCACGCAGTGGGTTTGCGGCCGATCACCAGGTAATTGTGTTATGCACCAAACAAATACTTTTTACGCTTTAGTTGCTCGAGCAAGCAAGACGGCCACAGGCGTCATAGTTGGCTCTTTGTTTTAGTTTTGTTGTTAATCGCTTTAGAGGTATGAGCTTCCAATGTTTGTTTGTTTTTATTTTTCAGTGTTGATTTTTCAGTATTTGATCTTACAGCAAGTGTTCTGTACAAATATCATGTGTCTTAAATATGTTTAGGTTACACAATAATCAATCTTTTTTACAGTACTTGCAAATTAAAAGCATTTTTTGCTAACAAAAACAAAAACATATCAGTTTCCTTATATTTATAGAAACCATTATAATTTTTACCAATATTTTTTCTGCGAAGTGGTTAGTACTGATTACTTAAATTTATATGAAAAATGTTACGATAGAACGATGAAACACTTTACTCACAAGAGATTATGTGTCATGATATTCAAGAATGCAGTGACGAAGATTTTAAATATCTATAGCATCGATATTTTCTTGATTCGATCCATGTGACATGTGTTGTTATATCTTTACGCTTAAAAATATATCAAATTACAGACTTTTTTTAAAACGATGTTGAGGATGTTTTTTATCTAATTTAACGCACTGATTTGATTTTCGTACGCCTGTATTCAGTTACACAGATAATTCATTTCAATATCAAGAAAGCAATACATTTTTTCTAACAAGTTAGTTTAAATTCTCGGTACACACCAATGGACTCTTACACACTGTAATGCTGTGTTCTAACACACCAATAGACAATATTTACAAACGCCTTTTTGTAAAGCTCAATACAGCCTCGAAAAAATTGAATTTTGTTGGAATATTTGTTTGTCATAATTTAAAGAATTTAACGATTTTTATATTATAATTTTTTACTTTGCTGGTTTTAGTTACGTAAAATTAAATGCACCTATGCACATTTTTTCGATTATTATCGGTAATAAAAGCCATAATGCTTTTTTCTAGCGTTGATTTATATATTTGTTTTAGAATATGGAACAGAAGGCCTCCGCAAACCCAAACTCACAAGCGCTATCCTTTTTTGTAATAAATATTAGCATCCACCACACTGTATAGCCGTACTACCTAACCACCCGATATGCATTTGTTTAAAGCACTTCAACGCTGAATGTTTTTATCCACGCAATATCACGTCTGCTCCTTGAAATTTGTGTGTTATTGGCTTCACCATTCCAACAATTTCCAGGCACCTGGTGTTAGACCCTCTTCCATTGAGTAACTAATATTAAACACGCCTCATGCAACTTTGCACAATGCTATTATAACTACGCTTAACGTTTCATTTCAACTGATGTGTGCAGCTTTTCAATACAATATGCTCTGCCTTACTCCGCACCGTGTAAAAAAATAAACGTTATTCCTTATATTCCGAGATAAACATGTACTATTCAAAACGCTACAATTCGATGCATCCATCGCTAACTGGCTGGAAATGGTGCTTGGATGGAATTTGTATAGAAACAAAAATACTTTGATGGCGTAATTTTTGGATACGGCATTTCGTGACCGAAAACAGCTCTTCAGATGTTATAACAATAACAAACTCAATTAAACTATTACATAAACGTTCCAGATTCTATATTCATTTTTTTTCTTTAGTTGACAACCCTTTTTAATGTTTTATATTCTTTACGTTTATTATTTATTTACAGAAATTGATATAGGTGGCGAAAATTTTCACCATTTCTATAGCCACATTATACAGCCACTATATTCGTAGTATTAGAACACAGCCATTACAACCACACTGTCATCACGTCACCCTTAAATGTATCTACGTTTGATTATCTTTCCTTGTTTGTGCGTTCAAATATTGCTTAAAATAGGAGTCGTTGGAAGATAAATTAATTAAATGTTTTGTTAGTGCATAATATAACTAAACTGTCATGTTTTTTTTAAATTTAAAATATAAGCCTTGTTAGGTTTACTCAATATAACTATACTCAATATATATATTGATACTTATATTGCCAGTCCCTCACAAGCTAAGTCTTCCAGTTATATGGTACAATTATGCCTGGAAAGCCTTATAGGCCCCAATGTAGATTGTTACACAAAAAGAAGCAGAGTTAAAAAATTGAGAATTTTATTTTAAAAAATAATTTGGTTTAAATAAATATATAATCGTTGAATTATGATGCATGGCAACATGGCATTTACTTTAATTTCTAACCAAAATTGGTTTTTGAACATTTTTTGTCCTATTTTACTATTATTATTATTATTATTATTATTTATTTATTTAAATTTGTTGGCCTCTAGGGTTTTACAAATGTGTTCTTATAATCTAGGGAAACATGAGGGATGAGGATTCACGAAGACGGGAGCGGAATTGGGAAACTGGGACGTTGAAGTCGAATAGGAGATATGAATCGTTGAAGGCAGAAAGAGCGCGCAAGAAAGGGTCATTCTGGCCATGACGAGTTTATTTATATTTATTTTAGATAAAAAATGTGTTTTTATTTCGATGAATTATGATAAAATTATGGGTTGATATTAAACTATACTATTTTATCATGTGATTAAAATATATAAAAAAAATCGCATAACTTTGAAATATACCCTCGTTGAATACTTTTCGCACTAGTTCATGCGATCTGAGAAAAATAATTGAATACGATTTCTTGATAGTACGCATTTCATACACTTAGCTAGCTGTAACATATAAATACATTTTATTAGACCTTATTCAGTAACGTTGAACAAAATTTTAGAAAAAAAGCAGATTTTTATAGTTATATTAGGCACTGCATTGTTTTTTTAGCAATCTATAATTCCATTACTATTTCTCATACCATTTCGACAATCAGAGTAATAGCAATGTAAGTAAACAATAGGAAAACTTTTTTTTTCGGCATTAATGTTGTCTGCGTCGAAACTCTTGATGAAAAAGACTATTAATGCAATAAAGCTTTCGTTCAGTAATCTGCTCCACGCTAGTCCAAATGAAAAGAATGTTGTTTCACATTTCGAACAAACTTTGCAATGCCACATTTTGCAAAAACCGCGATGCGACAACTGCTTTACGATTGTTTTTTGTTTGTTTCATTCGGTTTTTGGTGTTACATTTTTCTGCATTGTCCAGCGAAAAAAAAAACCCATGACGATTTGCAAATACACATGGCACAAAAAATACAACCGAAGATGGTTGAATTATAAATAACAATAACAACTCGCTTGAGGAAGAACGTGCTACAAAACAGCAATTCCCTTTTGTCGTTTTTTTATTAGCAAATTTAACAACACTACCCGCCACAAGGCCACTTTCTTTTTGAAGTGTTCGTATAAATGGGCACATGTGTGTGAGTTTGTGTGCCTCTTTTTATGTTGCCAATTCTTTTCAACTTCTAGTTTTTTTTACTCTTTATTTTTCCTTCTTGCATAAGGGGCTGTTTTCGCAAATCGACGCCACAAAAAAACGCATCCAACACACAAGCCATTTACAAGCGCATTGTATTCTCTGTGTTTGTGCCTGTGTGTGTTTATGTGATTTATTTTTTCACACTCTTTGTCCTGTGAACCGCGAATATGCTCAGCAATATCAGCAAATACGAATTCCAACCAAATTCAGGTTCGGTATCCGTTCCAGCCACCGCACGCCTCCTCGCACTCCTCCCACATGCTTTCCCACCTTACGCCTCAGTGTGTTGACGCACCCTCGCCCACGTAGTTGTCAAGAAGGAGTCACGGCAGCCGCAAAAGTATAGTCTTAAAAAAATACATATCACCCACAACGCAACTCCAAGCATCCGCTGTATATCCTCGGAGAGCAACACTCCCAGGGGACCGTCGTAGCACAAACCCTACCAGTTCTTTCAATTGCACCGCGTGCCGCTTACATTAACTTACACCGCTTTGATTCGGTTACGGTTGCATCGGTATTAGAGTGAATAGTCGTCGGCCCGCCGTGGTAATATGTGACGATGTGTGCAAAGCCATCATCAAGGAACGATGTAAAAGTTATTTCTTACACACCGCCACTGGATTTAATCCCTTAAAAAGATACGTTATGCCGCATCGGTCACCGACCCGCACCATTTCTACCTGACTGATTGTGGTGATTAAGGAGCAGAAGGGGAAAGAGAAAAAAGGTTACTCCATTATTTCCGTCGCCGCAAGCAAAGCTGGCGATGTCATTATAATGACACAACCTCTAATGAATCCATCCGGCGTACCGGCATCCGCAAATCACCGGGGGTTTCCCCGTCCACGACACAGGATGACGTGGTGCATAAATTTAAAAACTGCATGCCATAGCGCAAATGAACGTAAGGGAAAGATGATCCTGATCCTCCTCGCTGGTGGTGTCGCACGGCGGCATCAGTAAAAGCACAGGCGCACTGCCAGCACAGCAAATAGGCGGCTTTTAATCATCCACGTAGCAACCGCTAAATTGGAGACCACATTCGCTCGCCGGGGGAAATGCCTAAGAGAAGGAAGCCGCAACATCGGAAAATGTGCGAGAAATATCATTCTATTTTTTTCCTCCACTCAGCAATTGGTCGAAATTTTCGCTCGTCGTTTTTAGCAGCGGGATTTATTTTACAGTACTCGTATTCGCTCTGACTGACGATGAGCTTTCGCAGAGGTATTCGCTTTTTTCGGTTGCAATCGTTTCCTGAAATTAATAGCGAAATAAAAATTGCAAAACCAAAGCGGGTGACATAAATCTCGTCGACCCATCTTTGCAGACCGATGAGCTTTGAGGGGCAAAAACGACCA
Organism: Anopheles merus; assembly: GCF_017562075.2. Taxonomy (NCBI): domain Eukaryota; kingdom Metazoa; phylum Arthropoda; class Insecta; order Diptera; family Culicidae; genus Anopheles; species Anopheles merus. The sequence goes on from NC_054083.1 coordinate 10,698,332, forward strand.
AAAAATAGGGTAGAAAGTAAGGACAACAACAAAAATCGTAAACCACTCTACATCCGGAGCGCCTGTTTATTCGCTTTAACCGATGCAACCGCCGCTGATCAGAACCGTGCATATATAGAACCGCAAAAAAACACACTACCGTGTCACATTATTTCTATTCATTCCTTAATACTCTCTGTTCACCGATGTCCCTCTCTTACACACACACAAACACAGACATACTCTCACAACAATTCTGTCTCTTTCTCTGTTACACTCTTTCTATCTGTTCCTATTTTCACAGCCTTTGTATGTACTTGATCTATCCCAATCTTTCCACCTTTCTTACATTTATGCACATTTTTTCACTACATATATATTCTACTGTTTGTCATGTAAATGCACCCCTGGCCTGATTTCCGGCAAAAGTATAGTATTCTGATGAAAATGTCAATGAGAAACATAAATACCCTCTGATAAATAGGTTCACAATTTTACTCAAGATATAATAACATAAAGTATCATATGTTGTATCTAATTTGTAGGTCATGTAACACAAGTTCAATGAAAATTGTTACAATTAATTTGCACCTTTCTTTAATGTACACTTGATATATGAACACTATACTTTCGTCGTAGAAATTAAAAGGAAAAATGTCCATCCATTTATTGTAGAGCACAGTGTCCTCTGTTTCACCCAATTTCACCCATGCACCTAGTATCGAATTACTACAACAACAATCAATCCCAGGCTTTTGCTATTCACTCTTTCTCGTTTCCCTAATGAGAATAATTCCCGGCACTTAGTTTATGTATTTACGTTATTTTCACTTATGTTTAAAGTTTTTGCAGCTCGCTCGGTCGTTCGCAAATATAACTTTTTTTCACCACCATTGCATAAAATAAAACCATTGCCGTGGGTTAATTTATTTTCCATATCATTTTTTGTCATTCCTAATAGTTTTCCAAAACGTCATAAAAATATCACCCAGAATTTTCCTACAATCTCAGCTACCCATTCTTGCCATTTGGCTTTGCAATGCGACTTTTGAAAATTTTAATTAAACCCTGTAGAAAGGAAGAATTGTGTATGCACACGGTGCTGCAGTAAATGGTGTTCCAAATGATGTATGGAGTAATAATTCATCACGTGTTTCGACTACTTTTGATGCATATTTAATCTCGCGAAAGAGCAAACATATCGAGGATTTGATTTTTTAAATCTTTTCTTCATTCTTTCATTTATCCCTCAAACGTTTGATCGGAATTGAGCTTTTGTTTTTGCTCTTGAAACACATCGCGCAGCTTGGTTAATGAGCATTTATTTATTTTGAAATTCAATCAGGCAAGTATTAATTATCGGCTAACAGAACAAAAAGTCACACCACACGCAATGCTAGGAGTAGAAAGCAAAATGAAATCGATTATTTATTCCCTGAACTTGGTTCGGGTGCGTCCACATTCGCTCGAAACCCCGATAGCTCTTTATTAATGGCGATTCATTAGCATCCCCATAGCTGGACTTTCGTCATTCGCCGTTCGGATGGCATATTGAATTCATTTAGCACATTGGTTAACGCCTACTAAACTGTAGTATAATTATTATATTATACATAAAAAAGAATGCTCCAAGCATTATGGTTTTGCGCGTGTATGCTTTGCAGCGTTAGCAAAATAGTACCAACATATTTCGGGATAAATTTCATTTCACATGCACGATTTGTACATGCATCAAAACCACAAACGCATCGCTTTGCAAGCTTATACGACCCGAGTTGACCCACTGACGGAACACATAACGGTACGAAAAAAGTATCGATAACAATCAATAATCTCAGCTATTATTCCCATTATTAGCCAGAAATTAATAAAACAAATCCCATACCTCCGGCTAAGGGCTGGCTCCATGTGGCCTGGCATTGGCCGTTCATAAAACGCGCACCGGTGTGAGCGTATGTTTGCTTTCGCTAGTATTACCGCCCAATCTATACCCCTTTCCATTCGATTTCGATGGTTGTTCTGCCGGGCGTTTGAGTATCTGCATATTTTTTTCTTCAACATTTGCGCTACCTAATGGATCGAAAATTCACGCACGCAGGCACGCACAAAGTGCACTATCACCGTCCAATGGTTTGCAGCACCATGGGGCTTTGCTCGCCTCCCATCCAGCACTTATGAAGCCATGAATTTGCTGTTTGATTTTTTATCTGCTCGGGCAGTCTTTCGGCCCAACTGCACTTGAATTGTGCCACCGAGCAACGTCATCATGAAAAGTTATCGATCGTACCGGTCCAGATGAAAGCATGCATTGCATGCAGAGAAGCGGTTTTTTTTTCGATGTTGTTGTTTTCTTACCCGATTCTGCATACCATTACCGGCATCCAATTTCTCCGTTCAAATGCATTGAAGCGTTCCGGTGTATCATTTGCCGGTTTTGTTTGGCTTTCTTTCATGAATTTCACGCTTTGTTTGCCTGTACGTGATGAGCGAAACGGGATCATTCCAAAGCACGTAAACGGAAGCTTTCAGCAAAACCACAATATATGAAGGGTAAATTTGCTGCTGTCTGTAGTTAGTGGTTAGTCAACGTTCATTTGTGAGATATTTATTTTTCAAACTGCATACATATTGATATACATCAATACATCGTGCACCGTACATGAGCAGATATGATTGCAAAAAACTGGCAACTCAATTAATTTTTATCTTGTTAACTTTACTACCTTAACACTTTAAGCGCCGTGTCATATAAATTCGCATGACGGTTTTGCTCACCGTTCTGCTTTGCATCTGACGCTCAGTGATACTCTTGATAACGAATAAGGTAGAAAAGAGAGAACGAGAACGACATGTGCTACACCGCTTATCGCAATGAAACAAAAGAGTGATAGCAATGGCACGAGAAACTGTCGCTCTCATCGCTCTCTTGCCATGCGCTACGTGCTCTCTCAAAAACTGTGACGTCAGGCCGGCGGTCAATGTGTTAAGCAATACGGCCTTTTTGGACCGTTCCTTCTGAATAAAAAAAAACTTTACTACCAAATTATTTTTTTTTTCATATCAATCGATACGAACTGTTAATTTCCCTTTGCTAATTGCATGCTGCCTAAACAAAAATTAACAACACATCCATTAGTGTATTGATAGTTGCTATTAATATTGATTATTGATATTTATAATAAGTTATTATAAAAACTAAAATTAAATATTTAATCATAACTTATGAGTTACTATAGGAAAAAAAACAACCATGTTTTGAATTCATATTTTCGTTATGAAGTGTCTTTGTATGTTTAACACTCTGGGTGCTGGCATTTTGCATGCGCTTTCTGCGGAGAGCATAGTACAAGATAAGAGAGCGATGAGAGCGTTTTATTGGCTTACGATCGTTCACTCTCTTTCCGATCCTCGCATACGATGCCGCTTCGGCAATATGCACTCTCTCTTTCTTCCTGCTGCAATACGCTCTGTTGAGAGTTGCTGAGAGACCAATCACAGAGAAGGAGAGTGAACAAAGCTGTGATTCCAAAACGAGCCACACAGCGCCCAGAGTGTTAAAATACTGCTATTTTGTGTTACAAAGCGGAAAACACCCTACATAAAAAAACCTATGCATTTGTGCTTGTTAATGGAGCCGCCTGGTGGTTCATGCTCATTGAACAAGGTTGACTTTTTCTATAAAACAAACAAATTGAAAATGTTGTAACCATCCATCGAAACTAAGAATTTATTTCATTCATTACTTATGTATTTCAAAATAAACATATGCTTTAATCATTTTGGTTACGAGTTTACCATAATTTAACTATTCATTACTTAAAGCGCTGGTACTGAACCGAACAGATATTTTGTCGAATAACACCAAAGCATAAGTGCATTGGTTCTTCTTCTTATTTGGCACAACAACCGTTGCTAGTAAAGGTCTGCCTAGTGGGTTTGGCTTTCACTGACTTATTGATTATCCATAGTAGGACGAGGCATGGTCCATTTCGGGCCTGAATCCATGACGGGCATTTTGTTAAGCCGTACGAGTTGACGACTTTACTATGAGACCGATCCGATTGCATTGGTTGTTACATCAACAATACATTAAACATATAAGCTTTTCAAATTAAATTTAATAAAGACCTTTTTGTACAGTGTACAACTTTTTTAAATAGTAATAGAATGGCAATAAAAATAAATATATCTTTGTAGCTAAGGTAACAAATTGATAGCTTGAACTACAAAATAATGAATTATGGTCGCATTGTTAGAACTACTCATAACAAACTTTATTTTCCTTTTTTTACCAGTTCAATCATGGGTGTGTACCTTTATTCTAAAGATATTATATTAATATGTTTGACTTCACAAATTATGTTTCATGTATACCATAACAATGTCCGATAATATCCATTTACCAAAAAAGAGCATTCTGAGGACATGCTTACTTATTTCACGCAAATATACAATATGTCTGCAATAGTCAATTACCGTAACTGTATATCGTAAAGCACTAAATCAAGTGGCTTTAAGGTACAGAACCGTACAAAAGAAGGAATCTTGATGGCTAACCGAAGGCTTCATGTTTTATTCCAAACATGTGTATGAATTTATTTGTGCGTCTCTTTTTATTGACATTTTCTGGTAAATATTATGATAAAAATAGGAATGTGAAATATGTTAACACATCTTATACAATTTAAAATCTTACTAATAAAATAAATGTTATTTTCTACGATTCGTCATTTTCTAACAAATTTTATCTTCAGAAAAATGGGGTTTCAAATTACCTGTCCCTAGATCCATTACAGTATAGAAGTCTATACAATAGCAATGGATAAAATTCTACCCTATCACTATTATGGTATCCCCATGCAGTGATAATACCGTAAAGAATAACTTTCTGCCCCCTGTGCGGCCCGAAAACTTTCACCGGGGCTTTTATGGCTAGACGGTTGAACAAAAAAAAATAAACAGATGTCAAACCGATCAAGAGGAAACAAACGACTACACTTGTAGCTTTGCTTCGAATATGTCATAATACTTGAGCAAGGAAAGTTTGGATTGGTTTATTTCTGTTTTGCTTATCCGGACCCATCTTCAGAAACTTGTTGTGTGTTTATGAGTTCCTTTTTTGCTTCGATATGCCACACACTCGCTAGAACCAGACAAACATAGGAGAACGCCATTTATTGCACCCACACCGCACCTGCACAAATCTTCACCCAAAAATATAGTTGCTATGTTTCTGTACGAAAATTAAACAAAATATATCACTACCATTTCGCAACGCAAAAGCCAAAGCAAACCATTCCTTAAACCCTTTTACCATCTCCCAGATTGCTACTGTTCCTGCCTGCCTGCCTGTCTTCTTGCCTGTAACCACCTTACTATCCCGTGTCAGCCTCCCACCACTGCACCATTTGACCAAGCAAAACATGATAGAAAATCCACGAAAAACTTTTGCTTCGGCAAAAACTTTTGTCTTGTTCGCCCTCGACTAACGATAAACTTTTCTTTCCGCCACTTGCCGGCATCACCTCACTGGTATCGGCTGTGTTTCTCTTCTTCCCTTTTTTTCTCTCGTTCCAATCGGGGATTGTTCGCTTGTGTTATTTTTTACCCCGGACGTTTACCTTGAAACTCGGACGGCGAAACTGGGTTTGAATCACGTTTCAATTGTGTCGGCTCCTTCGTCGGCCATACACCCCGAACTCAACCCGAACTCAATGGAACGGATAAAATCACTCCGCATTCTCCGACGTTCCTACCGCACAGTTCCACCCCGTTGGGTAGTCGAGCCGACGGACGTGAGTGTCGAACGGAACCGTCACATTATGCTTCACTGCCAGGCTCAGGGAGTACCGGTACCGACGATTCTTTGGAAGAAAGCAACAGGTGAGTGATTTGGGACGATCGAGTGGATTTTTTCTTCCCTTCCCAGTACCAGTGCCTGCAGTGGAAAGGGCACCTCCTCTACGGTTTCATTTTTCTTTCACCTTTTACCCAAATGCCTTGTTAACACAGCCGAAAAGGTCCCCACTCTTTCTTTCCTGCTCGTAAATCACTTCCATCAACATCACTTTTCCCGTTTCCCAAGAAAAGAACTACCCAAGGCGAGAACATTTCGGCTACACTGGGGCAGCTTAGTACTGAAAAGGAAGGGGCAAAATACACCGGGAACTCATTATAACTCAATTTCACTCTTCCGTCCACCCGTAATCTGTGTTTATTTTGCACACACCCTCCGTCCCTTGTGCTTTGTACACCCGCGTGACTTATTTTCCAACGCCTGAAGGAAGTAAATCCGGTGACTACGAAGAGGTGCGGGAGCGACCGTATACGAAGCTACTGGTGAACGGGTCGCTATTGCTGCAGCACGTCAAGGAAGACAGAGAAGGATTTTACCTTTGCCAGGCAAACAACGGCATTGGTACCGGAATCGGGAAAGTTATACAGCTTAAAGTGAACTGTGAGTATTGACCATAAACGTTTGTAAGTATAGATACGCTTTAGTTTCACACGCGATAAACGATGCTATTTATATATGATAGTAGACCACAAATCTCGCGTCACATAATCAATTAGATAATAAAGAAACACTTCCATCGCACGTAAATGCATTCTGCCACTTTCACCATTTCACAGCCTCTCCCTACTTTGCTGGACAATCCAAGATGGTCACGGTGAAGAAGGGCGACACAGCCATCATGCAGTGTGAGGTGAAGGGTGACAAACCGATAAATGTTGTTTGGCTGCGCAATGGAAAACACGAGCTCAACCCATCCACGAATTATCGCGTCTCGATTAAGCAAGACGCTACGCCGGAGGGCATCTCGGCCGAGGTGCAAATATCGAACGTAGATAGCAGCGACAGTGGAGCATACTTCTGCCAGGCCAGCAATCTGTACGGGCGAGATCAGCAGCTGGTTCAGCTACAGGTACAGGAGCCACCCCAACCACCGTCCTCGCTTGAGGCCGCAACGGTTTCGAGCAGAGTGGTGAACCTAAAGTGGCAGCCGCGCGGTGGTGACGCGGCAGAAGTTTCCAAGTACATCGTTGAGTATCGCGAGATTGACCGACAGTGGCAGTACATCGAGATATCTGATCCGCCCGCCTATTCAACTATCATCGAGAACCTTAAACCAGCGACCAACTATGTGTTCAGAATAATTGCCGAGGGTCCAGCTGGTCGAAGCTCGCCGAGTCAGGAATTGTTCATTAAAACCGATCCGCAACGACCGGCCGGACCACCGCTCAATCTCGGCGCTCGACCAATTTCCTCCACCGAGATACTGATCACCTGGATGCCACCGTCGTACGAGTTGCGGCACGGTGAAATACAGGGCTACAACATCGGTTACCGTTCGATGCATGCCACGACAAACAGTTACAACTTCACCTCTATCTCGGGCGATGGGGAGGATGGCACCGGAGAGTTACTGCTGGGTAATTTGGCCAAGTACACGCGGTACACGATCGTTGCGCAAGCGTTCAATCAAGTCGGGCCGGGACCTCTGTCCGAACCGGTCACCGCACAAACGATGGAAGACGTTCCAAGCAAACCGCCGGAAGACATTCGCTGTATGGCGCAGAGCTCCACCTCGATCCAGGTGTCTTGGCAGCCACCGCAAGCGCACCACACGAACGGGCTTCTGCAGGGGTACAAGGTGTTCTACGAGTGTGCTACCGAAGATGCGATCAGCAGTGGCGAGATGGAGACGCGCAAGACCACCTCCTTAACGATACACCTGTCCAATCTGCGCAAGTTTTCCAACTACAGCATTCAAGTGTTGGCGTACACGCGCATGGGTGACGGTGTGATCTCTCCACCCTCCTTCTGTCACACCGACGAAGATGCGCCCGAGGCACCGGCCGATATCAAAATTGCCATCAGCTCACCATCGTCGCTGTACGTGTCGTGGCTTCCACCGCGAGACCCAAATGGCATCATAACCAAGTACAACCTCTACATGCGGGCTGTTAACGGAAGGGAGGAGCTGAACAACGACAAGCGAAACCTTCAAGCGCACCAGCACCACTTCGAAGCGAAGCAGCTGCAAAGCCACACCGAGTACCAGTTCTGGGTGTCCGCTTCCACCCGGGTCGGTGAGGGTAAAAGCTCACGCGTCGTTTCACAGCTCACGTCGAACCGCGTACCGGCAAAGATCGTCTCATTCGGTGGGCTCACCATTCGACCGTGGAAATCGTCCGCCTCCCTAAACTGCATGGCAGTGGGACAACCGAGGCGCGAATGGTTCAAGGGTGACACATTGCTACGTCCCGGTACGCAACATAACATTCAGCTGCTCGATTCAGGCGAGATTATCGTGACAATGTTGCAAACAAGTGACACCGGTAATTACACCTGCCAGGTTGACAATGGTATCGGTACGGATCGGCTTACGCACAATCTGCTAGTACAAGTTCCTCCCGGGCCGCCGGTACTGTACGTCACCAGTGCGACTTCCAGCAGCATTCTACTGCACTGGAAGATCGGATCGACGGGCAACGCACCGATCACGGCGTTCTCGCTCCATTATCGGCGAGTGCACGGAAATCTCGAGGAGATGCAACTGTCGCGCCATGCATCCAGCCACGATCTGAAGGGCCTGTTCTGTGGCAGTACCTATCAGGTATACCTGGTGGCCCACAACAAGATCGGATCGTCCTCCGCCAGCACCACACTAAACGTCAAAACTCAAGGGCAACCTCCGGGCATACCACCCGACTCCGTACTGATAGCGCCAAATTCAACGTCCGTGGTGCTGCGACTGAATGGGTGGCCGGACAACGGTTGTCCCATTATGTACTTCGTGCTGCAGTACCGATCCGTATCGACAGGGCTGGATGACGAGTGGCATCTGGTGTCGAATGCGCTCAAGCCGCAGCGACGCTTCACCCTTTCCGGGCTGTTGCCATCCACGATGTACCGGCTCAAGATGGAGGCGCACAATGTAGCCGGTTCGACCAATGCCGAGTATACGTTCTGGACGCTCACAAAAGACGGAGGTATTGCTAACGGACGTAAAGGAGCGTAAAACTCAGATGCAAACTACTAAACTATCGCGTCATCTATTCATTCCAGACCCACCACCACCAGAACTAGTACAAAGAGGACATCGTTCTCAAATTTTTTATAACAATATTCAACTTCTGATACCGATCATCATCACCATCACCGCCACAATCATTTGCATTGCTTTCACAGTGGTTTGTTACAAATACCGTAAGTTTCGCATTATTCAAAACAATGTTCCATCTGATGAACCTTTTCAAACTACAAAGCCAACACATTTTATTTTGTTACAGGCCAAAGAGGCCGCCAGCGAAAAGACACAATGGAAAGCCAGCAAACTACTGATGCACAGCGGGATCGATATTACGCTACAATTCATAAAGTAGCACTGCAGGCCGGTGACAAAATACCTGGTAAGTATGATTTTTCGTAATGAAAAATGAACTTACAAACTTATCTACTTACATAGTGAAACATCGTCTTCATTGTATTTGTATCTCTTTGTTTGATTTTGGTTATTCATCCTAAAGCTTACTTAACAAAAACGGAGTAGAATAGAGTATAGATGTAGAGTATAGGCAGGAAATACGAGGCTAGAAGATGAGAAAGAAAAAATAAGTTAAAATTTACACATTTTACAAATTTACTCGAATAAAATCATAACAATGTTTCAGTTCTTCCACATGATTTTCAACGTGTCTGAAGCTGCATCTTTGTGATATGTTCAATATCATGATTAAGAACTGAAATTTTATGTTGATACAAATACACCATTAGGCAGCTGTTGAAAAACTTCTTGGAAGCGGTGAATAATGATATGCACACTCGAAAGTAACTTGGAAACCCTGCTAGTATTGACGGTTGCTACTAAACTAAAAGGTCATTGCACCGAAGAAGAAGTTACAATTTTTTATGAATCGTGTCTTATTATGGATGAATAATTTGTTTAAAGATAGATAGGATAAGGCAGCCTTTTTCTGAGCCTTTATTTTCTACCTTCTGCAATTCTTAAAAAAAAATTTTAAGGGTAGTTCATGTCTCACTACAGTATTAACACTTTAAGCGCCGTATCATATAAATTCGCATGACGGTTTTGCTCACCGTTCAGCTTTGCATCTGGCGCTCAGTGATTCTCTTGAGAACGAATGAGGTAGGAAAGAGAGAATGAGAACGACATGTGCTACGCCGCTTATCGCAATGAAACAAAAGAATGATAACAATGGTACGAGAAACTGTCGCTCTCATCGCTCTCTTGCTATGCGCTACGTGCTCACTCAAAAACTGTGACGTCAGGCCGGCGGTCAAAGTGTTAAGAACCGATAAGAACACATCTCATATGGTCAAGACCCTCATGCACTGGACCGACTATCCCACGATGGGTACTTTAATTAGTCGCATATATGGTACCACATATGACATAGATAGGCCTTCCTCCGATGTCGGTAGTTTGCCAAATAAAAACATTAGTTTATATTAATAAAACCGTTGTAGGGTTCTATTTGTGTTAGGTGAACAGTACTGATGCGCGTTTCAGAACTCTATAGTCGTCACGGAAAGATATCCCTATTTCATATAAAACATTTAGCAGCACTTCTCGAGCCATCCCCTACGCACAACATATCAGCTATGATTTAGTATCCATTCCTTTTTAAAGCCTATTTTTTCCTGATTGTTTTAATGAATTTCTTACTGATACCACGTCAACCATCATGATCTTTACTGGGTATGATATTAAATTTTATACACTTTGTTATGGAGTACTCTAAAAGGCCGTACTCCTCCAATTTTTTGCGGTGATATTTAAATGGACAGTTTACTAAACATTTTTAATGGACTACTCAATAAGGCCCTAATCATCCTTACTAAGGCTACTCTGAATAAATCTCATAACAAAATAACATTTTTTTACTTACATTACTAAGGATTCTTCCACTAACCATGCATCCCTTTCTTCTACCTTCAGAAACATCCGAGGACATCTCACCCTACGCTACGTTCCAGCTCTCAGAAGCCAGCACACTTGCCCAACCTCACCACAGCGGGCCTGCAAACACTTTGCTCCATTCCTTCATGTACCACGAACGCGCCATGACCGAGGGTTGCGCCTCGCCACCACCAGCAGCGGTACTGAGACTTCACAATCAATCACCATACTACAATATTGTGCGTTTTTTTACTTCTTCTATCCCTACTTAGACACACGCACACTTACACACACACTGATTGGCTATTGAACGGCTTCTTTTTCCCCTTTCACTTGCGTTTGGTTTAATTTGATTTTAACGATTCATGAGTTCGTTCCCATTTATTCCTTCTCCAAAACGTTAATCCTACTCAATGAAAATTTAAAATTTAAAACACATCAACAATTGCTGCAGTCAGTTCGGTGCGAGCTGTACTGACAGCCTAAACGGATCCTCTGAAAGTCCCCGAAATCCCCTAAAATCTCCATGCTTCCCGATGATCCCTTGTTCGGTTGAGTTAATGTATGCTATAGGTTTGTAGGGCCGTGCGGCATTTACGTTTAACTTTTGCGTTCAGCATAGTGTGGCCAGGTGTAGTGACGTACACAACACCGTACACTCTACCAGCACTGCTTGCGGGTGCGGTCGTAACGCGTACTGAAGCTAACGTAACCCTTTCCTTCCCGTGTACTTCGCTGCAGAACTCGTCCAAGGGCCGCCGAAGACACTCGCGCAAAACGGAACCTGAGAGCGAGGAGTCAGATTCGGACCCAGATCAGTTAACGTCGAGCAGAACCGAATCGTCCAATCAGCTGGACGCGAAGATGAAGCACAGTAAGGATCTGGACGTGGCAGCTGGCGGCCCAGGCGACCACGGCTATAACCCGAACCACTATATGCGTTCTATTCCAGGTCTAATTTATCACGGCACGCAATCGAGCACATCGTCCGATTTATCGCCGATGTCCGAACAAAAGTCGTTACCTCGGCGTGGCCGTTCAAGGTACCATCATCTTCACCTTCATAACACTAACACCACACCACGACACAAGTCCTCCAAAGCTCAGTCACCAATAGCGTCACCCCGTAGTAGTTGCCAGAACGATAACGTTCCGATACAGCTTCCCCGCATGCCGTCCCAGTTTCGTCCCATACACAGTAGTAGAACAATCGGCTCCACCAACTCTCGTCTGTCTCCCAACTGTTGATGAAATGGGTGTGCATGTGAGCGTACGGCGGGGCGTCTCGCCCAGCAGTGCGCAGGACAGGAGCAACACGGCGCTGCACTTGTTGAGCCTATGCGTATAGCTAATAAGAACTGCTAAATCGAAACCAATCGAAGTTAGTCGACTGATTAGGCAAGGATATTCTGTTAAACCATTAGTACAAGCAGCGGTAGAACAAAAGCTGTGTTACCAAACTGAAAACATACAAAAAAACAATTTGCAAAAAAAGCTAAGGCCATTGATGAACAAAACCAGCGTCTTAAAGACCACATCAACTGACCAGCGCACAAGCTAAGATGTAGTTGGATACGATCAACAGTGCCACCTATCGTCACTAACACACCTGTGTCACTTGTCCAGATCAAAGCAAAACAAAAAAAGCATACACATCCTTCACCAAGCTCACATCAATCACCACCACATCCCTCCTTCACAAAAAAACAACAATATATGATCGTTCCGCATAGCAATTGATCACTAAAACGACTCTACCTTCTTCTCGGTTTCGATACCAACTACTACAACTACAACTTCTACCACTACTTCTACTACTACCACTACTACTACTACTGCCTACTCATCACCTGTTTGTTGTTGCGTCATCTCTCAAAACCTTCAAATTGTATTATCAAATAAACAAAAATTGTAAATGCTTTCTGCTATGGCTATGAAACAAACTAAATTTAACCTTAAAATGCAAAAACGAAACGCATTGACCTTAACGCACTGGCCACCTTTGATGTACAATATTCGGAAACCGTCACACTTGAAACGTTTGAATACGTTCCAAACACACGCACACACATACTATCAAAACGAAAACAACCCCCCAACATCCGTTCGTTCCGTGAATCCAATATAGTCAAAGTCAAACGCACCACATCTACATGCCCAGGGGTACGATGCGATCACTGCTGACACCGCTCCATCTGCCAGACGGTAGTGCGCCGGGCGGTGGCCCACTGTTCCATCAGGTCCCGATCGAGGGAGGCACACCGGATCGGATCGAGCTGTCCGAGGCCGAGTGCGACATCGATACGATCAAGAAGCTTAAGCTGGGCATGCGATCGTCACTCTGGTCGAGACCGAATCAGAGCAACAGCACCACGGCCGGACCCACCGGAGGGTCCAACAGTAACAGCAGTAACAACAACATTAACAACAACAACGGTGGCAGTGGCAACAACAACAGCGCCAGCAGCAACAATAACAACAATGGAAACAGTGGCATCGTGGGTAGCATCATGGGTGGCACTGGTGGTGGAAATGCTACCGGACATCCTTCCGATTACTCGATCGCCGTGTAAGCTGTGTCAGCGCTTTCGGATCTCGGGTTAAAGAATCAAAACCAAGCAGGACAACAGGTCGGCAATCGTTCTCAGTATTCCTTTTTAAGTGTATAAGTAGCCCACGGAGCCAACGTTGTAGCAGATAAAAAGATAGGACGATAATCGTTAGACTAAAAACTAAAAACAAGACAAAACAAAACAATATGTCATGTAGAGCGTGGAATCATTCCATTACCTTCTGTAGGTCTTTAAACTGTCACCATTTCCACTCTCTCCTGTTGCTACCACCGATATGCAGTGTGCGAGGTGGAATGCTCAATCAAAAGTAGGTAACGTTTTATATACACTTAACAAAAAGAAATGCACTATACACTAGCAACAACTTAAAAGGGGAGGTTGGAAAGTTGGAAAACGACCATGCAGCTGGATTCGAATGATCACAAGAATCGTCCTTTTCTTAGGCTAGCTAGTGAAAATTAAAATGCAAATTCTACCTAGAACTCACGCAGCCATTGTGTGCGCGAGTTTGCGTCAGTAAAAGCCTGACAGAGCAAATGTTGTGGAACGAAACTTTTTTTTTCAACACGAGTGTGCCAACTGTACTTCCTTCGCTCTTATTGGTTGCCTTCCTATCTACTACAAGTCCGCAAGCTTTAACTCCAATGTTGGCATATAAACAAGTTTAAATTTTACCCAATCAAATTGGCCGTTAACTGTGCCGCCATGAAGTTGTTTATTAAGATGCCGCCATGAAGTTGCTTACTTGTCGGAATAATTTTATACTTTATTCTTAGTGGGTTTTGATTTTTTTTTAATTGATAATGTAGATGGCGTTTGAATTACGCTTCAAAAGAACAGCAGTTTCACAAATGAATCAGATTCTGAATAACAGGACAAAAGGAATCTAACATAAGGAAAGGCATACAATGGCAATGTATGAAACCAAATACACTACTACAGCAAGGATTTTGTAATCTGTGTATAAAGACTGAATTTTCATTACTACATTCTTAACTTTTAAAGTCTGCAGTTAAGTAGAATGGTTCCGGATACACATACACACACAAACACTCATAAAAATTATGAGAGAACCACTAAAAACACGAACAAATCGTCTCACAACTTGCACGGGCTCCAACTGGATGTTCCTTAACTGTCTGGGCCGGTCCGACTCCGGTCCGGGATTGTTGCATTTAGCGAAAAGAGTAGTCGATCTTTTTGTCTTACTTACCGTATCTCCTGCAATCAGAATGAGCGGCCGATGGTGCATCGAATGCTTGCAATACAGTACATAAGGTTGCTTCCAGTATCCGCTGTCCGCATGCTGTCTTGCCACGCAGTGCGGTCACGGGACGGAGCTGAGGATTTGTTCGATAGAGCGGGTATCAGAGCGGTGTATACCACAATCAAATTTACAAAATGGCCGATAACTATAGGCTTTGAGCGATTTGCTAGCAGACAAAGGGCATTATGCAGCAGCAGCATAGACTAGAATAAAACAAACAAACAAACAAAAAATAATACGGCAAGCAGTACAGCGATTCTTTCGACAGGAACAGTTTTGCACAGCTGATATCCATACATTAGTTTGTAGTCCCAAGAAATGCAAATTACGTACGCACACACACACTAGCGATAGATCGACAGAGGCACGATTTTCTTTTGCTGTCTACCACATATAATAGAAATGGTTACTAGTTTACAATATACATTGAAAATCTACCATCAGACGTACTGTTTTACCGATAAAAACTAAGAAAAATGCAAACACTCACATAGCGGTAAAGCGATACTTGTTTGCATGATTGTTTCATTGTAGGCACTGATGTGGAACAAAAATCAACAGTATATCCCAAAGCACTATCTCGATTATTAAAGCATACAATTACAAGTGCATCGTTTTGCTACGTGACTTTTTTATGGATAACTGTTTTGTTTTTCTTATCCGCGTAAAGGACTATTTTATTTTATTTTACTACAAACGAATCAATCCGTTAGTACCGGCGAAAAAGCATTTCAGGTTTTCCGTCTTTTCGATTGTTATTCTACTGATTTATGGAGTTTTGACTTTGTTTTTGATAATATTGAATATCATGTTACGTACTTTTGAAGATCAGGAATTTATCTGTCACAAATAGTCGTGGTTGCAGACATACACTGCTAGATACTAGAACTAATGTCTGTAGCATACGGTAGACAACATAATTCACCGACATGGAGATGCTTGGAAGGAGGTTCATGCACAAACCGATACGCCGCTATATAGCATACAGTTAGTTTAACAAAAATCGTAGCCAAACAGTGTGAATCCGGTAGTTAAGCGTTAGAAGGCCAAACATCGAACTGTACGAATTTATTGATGAGCAAAACCAAGCCTATTCACAGCAATTCAGTATGTAGATGAAAGTATAAGCAAAACAAAACAGACAACTCATATTTAAAAACGATACAATTTATCATATAAAGTCGTCCTCAGGACGGAAATTATACAATTCCTCACACAATCGTACACACACGTTGTTCATGCTTACTAAAACATCAAACATCGATGTGAGATGTTTAAAGTGAGTGTGGAAATTGCAACCCTTTTTCACTAAAGATACGCAGCTTTTTGATTAATTACATTCATTTCAATAAATAATAAAATAAAACCACTAACCTAAGTGGTAGCTATTTATGTTACACGTTTGTATGTTTAACATGTATATTTTAAGGCTATGCCATGTTAATGAAGTATTTTATGTTACGAATTACACAGGAAAGGGCACTGACAAATAATTTGTTTAATTTTAATTATGATTTTTGCTAATTAAAATTTCAAAGTGGCATATCAAATATTAATGCCGTTTGATTTTGTTTCGGCAAAAACTATTTGGTTTTATTTCATACAAAAGACTCGTTCAATGTGTACACCACACCAGAAGCAGCGTACTCGACAACAAAGACAGAAACAAATTCTGCACTGTGAGTACATCACTCTTGCAATATGCACTCCATACAGCAAAAGTTTCGGCATATCTTTTTCGGCCAATTTGTACAATTGTGACTAGGATAGCAAGAAAAGCGAAATCTGATAGTACAGGTGAGAGATGAGAAAAAAGACATGAATTAAAAACAACAAACAAACAAAAAGGTGATCAAAATTAAAATTAAATTTTTACAACAACAACAAAAACAAATACAACCGATAAAGCAGGGCTCGTAGTACTCATAAGCAAAGTAAAACGATGGACAAGCACATTAAATGTCAACAGAGCATCTGGAACAAAAACACAATAAACTGCCCTACACGAATTATACGCGATGAAAACGAAAACTCAAACAGAAATTAAGAACTTTTAATTATGATTAACTGCAAACATATTGAGACTCATTGCCGCATCCCGAGTATCCACAAATGAGTCCAATTGAAACTGATGTGCGAAAATGTAAGGTATATTGTAGGTAAATAGATATATATATACATAAATATAAATGTGTGACCGAAAAGAGAAGAGCAAAATGACGGTAAAAGATTAAACCATCGTTGTGTCTGATAGCATGAATGTTTCTGTTACTGAATGAAGTGTATAAAAACAGCTATGATTGAAGATTAAAAAAAGAAATGAAAAAAACAAGTATAGATTAATTAGGGTGCGCGGAAAAGGCACGAAACACTAGAAAACGTAGCAAAGCTATTCGGTGCAAAGCAAACAGCAAAGCAAACAAAACAAAAAAAACGATCAAATATTACTGAGATGTTCGATACATAATATGAAAGTAGCCAATCATGAAGTCAGTGCTAAAGAATTCAAAATACAAAAAATATCCCACAAAAGAACACCTCGAACAAAGCAAACCGGCAACTGAAGCAACATTATACATTAGATATGAGTACATCAGTCAGCTAACAGACATTTAGTGTCGTAGATAACCATTGACTACAGAATTCCAAAATTCAAGTATTAAACAAAAAAATAACTTTCTAACGGTATAAGAAAAAGAAAATGTTCACACTCTGAGTACGATTAAAAAGAAATGAAAAAAAGAGAGAGAAAGAGAGCATTAAATTAAATGTACGAGTCAAACCAAAGGCACACGCGTACTTGCCAAAATGGGATACAAATGTGCGTAAACGTAACAAACAGAAAGGACAGGAAACGAGGAACTTAAAAATAATATGTTAATAAAAAAAGACATTGTTTGTATTTAAGCTACCGATTATTAATCGAACTCCGAAATTCATTACAATGTACTTCATTTTAGCTTGTATAACAACTCCTGATTATTTTATTAAATATTTCAGGAAAAAAAGTTTGCCTTTACTTTTAATTTTACAAAATTCAAATACCACTAAAATAATTGTGTCTATTTTACCAATATGATTCAGATCAAATACTTTTTTTCATACTTCTATCATCTGTCATCTTAAATTCATAATCTTATAACATATTATAACTTAGTTTAGTTTTTGATTCCATGCTTAAGTGGTTTTGATTGCTTATTTCTCTGATTCTAGGAATCCAATTGACTTGAAATTTAGAATGTGTGTATAAACTATAGCCATCTTTTTCTGAAATTTTTCGTAGAATTTCTTCAATGTATTAAACCTTTTTTTCAGAATTAATTTGTTCAATTTGTTTTAGTACTTTAAAAAAACTTTCACAGCAAAATGGCTCCAATAATTTTAACAACTGTATATTACACATCTAACATACATTTTCCAGATTTTTTCAATGCGCTATAAAAAAGATAAAGAAGTTTCCATTTGAATAAAAACCATTATTGTTATGGAGGCGTTTAGGGCGAAATGCGATAAGTGCGATAATCTGCGCAAACAGTTCGGCTTCGACTGGCTGGTCACTCAGCGAGCCGAGAGGCCACTCAGCACGATCGAAAGGACGATCGTGCTCTCTTGGAATAAGGCGGCCGAGCGGGACGGTCACACACAAAAAGGGCTTAGGATTAATAAATTATATTATTGTATTGTTTTAAATAAGTACAACGTCGTTTTAGCCAAGCCCCACAAATATCACAAAAATTATGTTATGAAAATTGTGTAAAGTACTATACAAATGGTTTTTACGTTTTGTATTTTTTTTAACGCTATAACATAAAAACTGTAGCGAGTTGAACCAATCTATGCACAGTTATAGAAATTTCTTCTTTTGGCTCAACAACCGTTGTCGGTCAAGGCCTGCCTGTACCACTTGTGGGGTTGACTTTCAGTGACTTTTGGATTACCCCCTATAGCAGGATAGTCAGTCCTACGTAAGACAACACGGTCCATTTGGGGCTTGAACGCTTAACGGACATGTTGTTAAGTCTATAGAAACTACATTAGTTTATTCCATTTTTATCATAATATTGCATCGATAATGGATTACACATTCAAAAGTTATAAGTCTCTAGTGATGGGTAACCGGAATCGTACCCATGACTCGGAATTGCTTCCGAGTATCAATACTCCGAACTAAATAAAACGACTAGCGGCTCCGGACGGTTCCGAGTTTGGAGTGTTGCCAGTGGCGGATCTAACGGTAGGCGGACTAGGCAGTTGCCTGGGGCCCCGCCGAATTGGGGCCCCGTACATCGCTAGTCTATAGTATGCCGTACGGCAGTGGCGGGTCAAGCCTCTCCGAGGCCCTAGGCGTTATGGTAGACGGGGCCCCTTCACCAAATCCATCGCGGGGGGGGGGGGGTTTGGTGTACGAATCATACACTGCAAATTGTATAAGTTTGCTGCAGTTACATTTTTGACTGAAAGCTATTAAGTAATACATGGTACTGAATATCAGTAAAACAAATTACTGAAAATGCAGCTATTTATTCTACCAAAACGACACGTCTGAGCTTCAAAGGAAAACATACTGCGAAGCCCACTTGCTCGTGATGAACAAAAATTTGATTTGGTAACCGCTTACAGACACCCCGATAAATTTTAGGTGCGTATTCGGCCAAATACCCATTATACCAAATCAACAAACTTCTTTCGACAAAATACAATTCACATCTGTATAAAACTTTATGAAACAGAGATGAACATAAGCAGAATGGACTGCCACCCGCGCATCAGTAAAAACCCCAATTTTAATACTTTTTTCGCCAATTTTCAATCGATAGTAATGACTTAACAATCATTAATATCAGAAAGGCTTTGTGGTATGTTAAAATTTTGGGCACTGTGGATACTGTTTCGAAGCGGACTTTCGACACTTGATCGTCTAGGCCAGGGGTTTCCAATGTTTGACAGTTTCCATCATTTTTTTTTAATTTTTACTAAACCAAGACAAGAATCAAGTTACTATAAAAGAAAAATGCAGAACTTTAAAACATTTATTAAGTATTTTCTTGTCAAAACAAGTTTTAAACGTTCTCATTACCAAAAGTAACGCGTAAATGGCCCTCAACAACGATATTTACGAAGAAATGCGGCCCGCGAACTGAAAAGTTTGGAGACCCCTGGTCTAGGCGATCATAAAAACCTGTAGGACGTTGGAGTTTAGAGGGCTTACCTTGGGTAGGAGGACATAAGTAAACTCCTTAAATGAGAAGTCGATAGATGATGGATGGGCTTAGTCCTATCCTGACAATCCGAACAAATCTGACCTGCCATGATCGTTGTTGTTGGTTTTATCTATACTCAATAGAAGTTAAAGGTCGGAAAGTTATCGTTTTCGCTAAGCTAGTTACGTTTGTCTTTTATGGACAAGAACGATGGTTCTAAACGATATTTTCTTTCCTACTTTACAATTTCCAGCTCGTGTTTCATAATACGGACGATTTGATTTAAAATCGTCATCGTGAGCATAACATGAAAACAATATTTTGCTTTTACGTTGGTTTACCTTTACAATGAATACTGAAGTACCGTCTGGCTTCGAATTACGGCCACTTCATTTTCAATCGGTCAAAGCGATAACTTCTTGCACGCTGGAAAAACAATATTTTCATTCGAAAGTAACTGGAAATACCTTGTATTGCAGTATGTTTGTCTCAAGTAATCCACGGACCACAGGTTGGAGACCACTGCTTTAGATCAGCTGCTTTCTAAATGATCGAGCGGTGAGGGCCAGGAGAATGCATTTGTTTTACACATACATTATTATATTATTACAGTTAATACACAAAATGATATGATATTTATGTTATTAAACAATGCGATTGGTTATTGGTTTTCTTAGATTATTATATCATCCAAGCAAGTTTTAAATTCATTTTATTAAATTACAATAACTAAAATTGATTGTAAAGATTCTTCAATTAAGAGTCTGCAGCATAGTGTGCAAAAGTCATAAAAAGCTCAAAACAATAAAGCAAAATCGCAATATCGCTTCTTAACGTACCCTTCCTTCCATGTTTCAAATTGTTTTCTAGGATATATCTGGAGATGGTACAAAATAGTTAACAGCTGAAAAATATCGAGACAAACGTACAATCGTTCAGTACTATTATGAGGCCACGGACAAGTAAGGCCAGGTCAGACGAATTGATAGTGCATTTCTTAAAAAAAAAGCTCCAAGAAAATCGTTGCATCCTTAAAAAGCAATAGAGTGTAACCATTGTTCTCGTAAAATCAACAGTTAGGTTTTTATGGAATTATTCGTTTCTATTTTCTAATTTCTCCTCAAATTTGACCATATTGATTGGTCCGACAATCCATGTTATGGTGATCAAATTTGGAATAGTTCAACGATATGAATTGTCATATTAAAATATGTTCAGTTAATTTTTAATAAATAGGATCTTCCTATCTTTCAAAATCGCGCAAATATTTTCTCGGGCCTGACTGCATATTGTGGTGGGCCGGACTTTGCCGATAGCTTAATTAGTTCAAATTTTACGCGATCATTCATATCGATATTTCCTTTCCGTCGACCCTTCCAAATTTGACCCAAACCCTTCAACAGCTTGCCTTTCCACCATCACTTCGTCCAGTCCACAATTTTAACTGGGGCCCCAAAGGTTAGCCGGGGCACGAGTTCTTAGTTTTTGCGTGATAACATACACACAGGCCAAATTAAAAAACGCACACATCGACATCGGAATCGATTCTTGAATGAAACCTCAACAGATAAAAAGAGCGTGCTTGGTGTCAGCCAATTTTTCTTGCTTATTTCTACGGCTACGAACCGTTGTGTTGAGATCGGTTTCGGAGCCTTTTAATGTCGTATGTGCATGTAGTTTGTGTGAGGCATCTCTTGTAACGGATTTCGCTTTACCCAACTCGCGCGTAGCGTTCAATGCATTTGATCCAACGCTTTGGGCCATCGATGATGAAATGATATTGTGTTGAGCTCTGGGCATGTATCGCAGCGTTCTACGCTTCCAACTAAGGTGCACATGGTAAACAAAAATATTGCACATGTTAAAAAGGCAAATGTTTTCTGCTTCTGATAGTAAAATGCTTCTGATAAGTAAAATAAATATGCTTCTGATAGGTCTGGTAGTAATAGTAAATCTGATTGTAAACATAACCCCCGGGGGAAAAATGGGGATATATTAGGTTGACAACATCAAATGGAAGGGGCCCCTCAATCGACCGAATCATCAACGGGGCCCCCAAATGGCCGAGGCAATGGAGATTGTTCTTCGTATTATGGCTGGATGTAGATGCATCTGTAACGGTTTTTGGTCTTGTTGTATTCGCAAAAATTGAAATAGTCGATAAAAACCATATATAAATGAACATGGTCCATAGGTTCCTTGAGTATTTTTATACCCTTCCCCCCTTCCTTCTAACTGAAACCTTTCCCATTTCCCCTTCTCTTCGGTCCACAAACTTGATGTGTTCGATTAGGGCCAAGAATGAAAATTTTAGTTTTTGCATTAAAAGACACACACAATCCACTATCCCAGGCCAGGAATGTGAATACCATTTTTCGTGTGAAACAGCTGTCTGCTTTCGACACAAAATCGCAAAGCGGTAGCAGGGGCCCCGTATACAAGAACAAGACGGTTCATCCCAGCCAAGAGTGCACACAATGACATCGATTTAACCATTTCTCGAATGAGACCTCAACCCACTGAAGGACCGTTGACCAAACGATCTTCCTAGACTTTTTAAAGCAACGCGAGCTTGGTGTCAATTTTTCCTGCGAATTTCTCCGGCTACGAGCCGGTGTATTGAAATTTTGTTTAGGGGCCTTTAAATTTTTGTCTGTGTATGATTTGTGATTGTGGCTGTTTCAACGGGTTTTCTTTGTGGTTAAACGCAGCGCTGTCCTGTGTTCCGTGCATTGGATTTTAGCAGCAAGTGTCTCCGCGTTTTTTTGGTGAGCTCGAGCACGGACCATCCACACCAAGACACCAAATGGACGGGGCCCCTTATTGATGGGGCCCCTAATAGACGGGGACCCTTATTGATGGGGCCTCCTTACCGACGGGGCCCTTACCGACGGGACCCCTTCATCGAAGAGTCCACATAATCGTTGAGGCCCCGTAAACCACCTTTGAGTTTTGGCTTCAGTATAGCTGTAACGGTTTTTTATTTTGTCTTCACGCAAAAAGTTGTATGTAAATACAACTATGTTCCTTTTTCGAGTTCCTTTTTGGACATATGAATACCACCCCTTCCCGATTTCCCCTATTTGTCAGTTGACCACAAAAGTTGAGTAGGACCCCGCGTGAAAATTTAAGGTTTTTCGTTAAAAGCAGGCACGCTCCACGATCTCAGGCTTGAGATGTGAATACCATTTTTCGCGTGAAAACAGCTGTCTGTTTTCGGCACACATCTGCAAAACAAGTATAGGGGCCCCAGACAAGCGCAGGCACGTTTCATCCCAGCCAAATTGAAAAGCGCACACATCGATATCGATGGAATCGTTTCTCGAATGAAACCTCTACCCACTGGAGCACCGTTGCTTGCTTGATGTTAGTCAATTTTTCCTGCTAATTTTACCGGCTACGAGTCGGTGTATTGATATTGTGTTTCGGGGTCTTTAAATTTTTGCTTGGGTGTGTTGTATGATTGTGTTGTGTAACGGGTTTTCGGTGGTAGTTAAGCGCAGCGTGCTGTGCATTCCATTTTAGCAGCAAGTTGCTCTGCGTGGTTTTGGGTTTGGGTGCTCGTGCACAGGCCACCCACACCAGCAAAAATTAACGGTTTCTCGCTCTGTCCAATACTTTGCGACAACGATGATGAGGTATTGATTTGAGCTGTGCGCGCATGTCGCAGCGTTCTTCGCTTGCGACTGTGATGCAAGTATTGGCAGATTTCTTAGAACATTTAATGTGCTGCTTTGAGTAGTATGGGGCCCCGGTATTTCGGTTCGGGCCCTTGACAAAATACAGTGAGTGAAGCGATGGGAAAAATGCATTAATTAAAAATGAGTCTTTTTGAAATAGATGGTAAAAGTCCCATCCAGAGGGGGGGGGCGGGGGGGGGGGGGGGGGGGGGGGGGGTAGAATCGATACGAAGTCGAACATCCACAATGACGGGGCCCCCTAGATCGCCGGGGCCCCTGGCGGCCGCCCAGTCCGCCCACCGTTTAACGCGCCACTGCCGTACGGACAGAGTACTAACGACAAGGGCCCCCGGAAGGATGGACGTTGGGGCCCCGAGGCTGGCGAATCATTTGCACCTGATCGAACTGAGAGTTGCTGTAGAGCACTTTCTTGGTGAGGCATAAGGCTAACATACTCACATCATCCTCATAACATGTCTTCTCACGCCACGCTTGTTTAAGGTTGTTGTCGGTAACGAATACGCTGTATCCCAATAAGTCGTTTTGCCGTCTCAGACTTCGAACAGATTCGTACGATTCTGACATATATTCTCACCTTACACTGCACGTTGATCATGGTACCGTGCAACAACCAGATCCACATGCCATTGTTCATTCCGATATATGGTGTCGTATGTCGCTTTAACATTGATTAACAGATGGCGAAGACAGAAGAAAGATCGATGATAGACTCAGTTCCAACAAATTCACCATGATAATTGTCAAAGAAATGTGTCGAAAACAATAGAGCGCATTCGGTAAAATACGGTCTGAGATATGATCTCATAGACGACATTGAGAACTGTGACATAACGAAATTTCGAGGAATCCAGTATTTCACAATATTGTATACTGGGTGAATGTTTCCCAAAGTCCACTTATTGAGTTCCTCACGCAGCAGTTTGTCCAATTCCTGAAAACGACGCTTTTTATACTAAAAGGGTTGGGTCTGCAGTCTCTTCAGGTTTCTTTAGCATTGCCGTTTCTGGCGGCATTAATGAGAGCGCTCAGTGCATCCTTCTCGGATGGTACTTCCTTGCCCTCGTAGAACAACCATTTCTTGCACTGCCTAAGCGCTACAAAACCAAGCAATTACAAGACTGATGAGTTGATGAATGGTTCCACCATACGCATTGTGGTGATGTTATTGTCGTCTCGTAGGCGCATTATCGTGTGGATCAGAACGCTTGGGTCGTTCCTAATGTCCTTCGAGGAGCTAAATTTAATGATCCTGAAAGCTTTCAAACCATTGCTTAAATGCCATCTCCCACCTAAAATGACCGTTAAGATGTCCGATTCAAGAGTATACAATAAGTCAAGAGCATACAACCCGTCTGCCTCCAGACCCGCAACATTAGGTTTGAACTGGATGTTCCATAATCAATAACGTGGTCCACGTGTATGTGTAGGTCGTTAGTAAGCAGAAAGAAAATAATGGTCTATTCCTTGGAAAATCTAGGAGGCGTTGACCATTTCATCTACATTGTATAAGGAAACAGCTCATAATACTCCTACATTAAATGGAATTTTTTCGCTTATTTCCTGTTCGACGATCTGAATGATCGCTGCCGGTTCTCTCTGATTGTTATCTTTACCTAGTATACAGTAGGTGACCGCTAACTGAGAGGTAAACAAGCTCCAGTTAACGAACAATGTTCGCTAACTGGAGCGACGTTTCTATTCTATTGATTATTAAATTAAAACAGGCGTTGACTGGAATAAACATACCAAACTTTTTTTTCATTTATGTTGATATAAAGTATAGTAATTCGTCTAATAACATAAATTAATAGCAAACGTAGGCAAAAGACCCTAAATTTGTTTGAAAAATGCACATTTGCGACAAATTTCTCTTTATAAGATTCCGGATGTTTCATGTTTTGACGTTTAAGTGTTCGTTAACTGAGAATCACTCCAGTTAGCGAACCTCCAGTTAAAAAGCACTCCAGTTAAAACACATCCAGTTAGCGGTCACCTACTGTAATTGTTTAATTTAATTTAAAGAGAAGCTAGAAAGTTCTATTAAGCCCGGATAAATAATTAAACTTACTATTTTGTAGCCGAACAGCACATCATAAGAAATGTCAAACAGTCAAATTGAATAATCACTAGCTTCGTTTTATTTATTCTTATCGATGTTGCTTTTCCTTTTCTTCGCTGTTACTCGTTTGTCGAGCTTCTTCAAACTTGAAATCGATCGGTTTGTCGTAACCCATTATTTTGATGTAATGTGTAGGATCGGGAAACAGCTGCGGATCGACAAAGAAGGCTTTGTTTTTCACCAAAAATGTCGTAAACAAACCACCAACTTCCGGCACGGTAACATCCTCAATTTTAAAAGCCGTCTAAAACGATCAAACAAATATGTATCACAATCACATGGAATGATTAGCAATGCAGCATAACTTACCTTTTCCCGCTGAAGGAAAAACGTTATCGTTGTGGCCGTATACTGCTGCTTGGAAGGATCGTAGTGCAGATCGGTAATGTATCGTTTTGTGACCAAGTGCAGCAGTATCGGTGTGACGAAGGTGAAGAATCCGGCAAACCCGCAAACGGCCACTATCATCGGCATACCGCCTACCTTGCTGGCTTGTTCGAGCAAAATCGGTTGCGCAACGATGCCGCCTATGCTGGTGGCCAACGAGAACACCTTTACCGCCCGTATTTGTGGCGTGAGACTCCCGTAGTACACTCGGTCGCCCAGATTGTCGTCCTTGGTGTGTTTGGCAGCGTCTTGAGCACTGGTGGGTGGCGCTGTTTTCGAACATAGCATCCGCATGGATGTTGCTGAATCTTGCCGCTGGTGCAGCAGGCACGAGTTTTGCCTCAATATTACGCCTAATGGTGCTCGAACTAAAGCTGAGGAACTAGGTATTGCGCGCACAATTCGTGGCAGCGCTAACCGTAGCGAATGCATGCTTCAGTTGTTTTCTGATAAACTAATTTCAGCAATGGAACTACGCTCTTCTACCGGCGACCTGCTGCAAACAACGACACGTAAATAGACGAAATTGTATAATCTTTGTTATTTGTCAATGTGACTGCTGATTGGCGGATTTGTTTTACTTCGCTTCTGCAAATGTTTTTGGAATGACTCAATCAGTCGCGTCTTGGATTTTTGTCATCCATGACTGTTAACCCTGTCACTAGCAACCAGAAAGCGCTTTTCATTCAAATCAAAATTCCTTTATCATTTTAAAGCTCATAGAAAAAATCTGAAAATGTATGTTAAACTTGTAGTATACAGTTCTCCAAACTGTTAGGGGCATTTTGCTGTGAAAATTGTGTAAAGTACTATAAAAAATGTTTTTTTTACATTTTTTTTTCAAACAAATCCGATTGACTTTGAAAAGCTATAACATAAAAACGGTTGTAAGTTGAACCAATCAATGCACAATTACGGAAACTGCATTAGTTTATTAAATATTCATCAGGATATTGCATCAATATTGAATAGCCTTCAAATCGCTGACTACTTGGGTAGCTCGATTGCCGGTAAGTCGTTGTAGGGTATAGCAAAAAAAAATATTCAAAAAAACAAGTTTATTTTTTTTAATCTAAAAAAATCAGATGGCACGATGGCTGTGGTTTACACACACATTCCAAATTTCAAATCAATTGCATTCCTAGAATCAGAGAAATAAGCAATCAAAATCGTTTTGGCTACCCTTGTTGCCTGGAATAGGGTACCAAAATATTTAATTTTTGAGTTTTTTTTTTCATTTTATTTACGTAAGCTTTCTGACAGTTTTGGTTCTGGCGTGTAAAGAAGTTTACCATACGTCCAGTCAATGGATTAATTGAAATTGAATTAAACTTCAATAACCGTAGAGTTGGCAACCAGATTTACACACGTAAGTTGGCAACTGGCATACCCGGGTATTCCACACGTTTTGATGCAAAAAATTAACGATATTCATAGGTAAATAATGCTTTCTATATTTTAATGCTGTAAGCAAGTAATGCCGACCATATATTCTCTTCTATTTCATTTATTTATTAAGTTTTTTATTTTTTTTTTTTTTTGATAAAAATAACGGTCAAATTGAAATTTGGAATCGCTTGATTTTGACTCGAAAATAAGCACAATACGAAAAGAGGAAGAAGAGAAACGTCATTCTCCATACAAAATGTATGGAATACCCGGGTATGCTGGTTGCCAACTTACGTGGTAAAGTTAAAAAAAATCAAAATAAAATACTTACAGGCTGTTTAAAATTACAACTTATGCACCAAAAAATCATAAATTAAAAGTTGGAAGGCTACGGAAAATTTCAGGTCAATAAAAGCAATGAATCAAAAGTTATTGCAGTTCGAAGCTGAAAAAAATACCCGGGTATCCGGTTGCCAACTTAAAGGTTAAAGGATAATCTATACAGGCGGTCCCCGAGATACACGGTTATTGGGGACCGAAAACGGCCGCAAAATACCGCGTATCTCGAATTTCCGCGTAAGTCGAATCTCGTGATTTCCAGCCAAAATATCTCTAATTTCCGTGCAATTTTGCAAGTAGGGGGTGGTTTTAGCCACCAAATTAATTATTTGATATGTTTCTAATGAAATGAACAGTTTTAAACCTTTTTAAATGGTATTTTACATTCGATCAACACGGAAATTATTTGGTATTTCACAATGGATGTGTCAAATCAGTACAATTTGCTCCAAGAACTGTCAAATTTTGAAAACCGCGTATCTCCGAATCCGCGTAAAAGAGGTACCGTGTATCTCGGGGACCGCCTGTATTCAAATCTGTACATAATACTACTTTGAACCACCCTGTAATAATGACCGGATGGCTCTTTGTTGTCGGAACGGATCGTTCCGGAGCTTTCATTGCTCCACCAGCTATACATCACCAACTCTCAGTTCTCTATAAAAATAAGACAACAGTCCGGTTATTTACTTGCAATTGTTTCACGCCAGACGAACGTCTCGGTAGCGTCCAACCGTGTTTTGTGTGTGTTGTACTGTGCCTTCTAGTGATATTTTAATCACTGTTTTAGCAAATCGTTGGCTCCAGTGTACCAGTGCCAGTGAAAAGGAAAACAAATCCCATCAGCAATGTCGCGCAATCCGGCCGAAAACCAGCTGAACGCATACAAGGATGCCCAGAAGGTACGCAAACAGTTTCGGCCAATTTGACCGTGTATGGGTTAACCTATCGTCGTACCGCGGACCATGACCGTACGAACTTTGGAACATGTCCAATAGTGCTGCATAGCAGCAAGTAAATCGTCCACAAAAGTCCAATTTCCCGTTCGATGAGTCTGGTTGAGTATTTCATTTCGCTTCCACTTACACGTATACGCGGCCTTTTCCAAAACAGCGTGTTGCTGAAATTCGGGTGATCTTTATTCATTCGGTGCTGATTTTCGATGGCAAAAAGTAATAGAATGCAAAACCGCACGGCCCCTGGCCAGCATCGCCATACGAAAGAGCCTCAACCCAGCACCATCGGGCGATCAAGAGCGCAGTGACTTCTAGTAAAGTGTGGTACGAATCAAACTGCGCAGCGTAGCCGATAGAAGTAGTAGGCTGGAATTAAAAACTGATCCGATCGGGGGAAATAAAAAAAATATCGCTCTTGCGCGTTGTGTGAAGTCATGAAACTTACGTGGTCCGATGGCATTGAACGTTTACCTTGACCATCTGGTAAATATTTTTTGCTGGTGTAAAAGAAGGGAAAAGGCTTCAACCTGACACGAAGTAGTCACGGCATTGAAAATAAACTCGAGAAAAGGAGCTGAACTAAGTTTGTAAAATCATATTTACCAGGATTTCGAACATTGTTTCATATAAAAAAAACTGTTTGGTTTAAATTTTTACGAGACTTTCAAAACCATTTGCTGCAGTTGCATCATTCAAAGCAGTTTTTTTTTGTTCGACCAGAACATATGTAAATAAATCCATCACAAGTGGTTGTTGCATCTGCACATGATCACGCCATTTTCAAATATTTACAAAGCTACTCGTTGCAATGGACGTTACAGTACTTACGGCCAAAGTAACCCCCCCCCCCCCCCCCCCCCCCCCCCCAAACCCCGCCCCATGCGGCAAAGCGCACACACATGCCTTCTGCTAGAACTGTCGATAGCATGATTTGCAAAATTAGCAAACCCAAGTCTGTGAATCACTTAGCGGGCGGGCTGTCTCTTTTCCCCCTAACCCCTCCCTATTACCACGCTAGAATAGTGTAGAAATAAGTTCCGGTTCGACGATATCTTTACCGAAGGATCGTTTACAACATGCAAAAACATAATCAATAGGAAAGCCGATACGATGCAACGATGCCGCCGTCTGTTGCAATTGCGCGGCAACAATTTTCAAACACCCCCGTTACATTTCGATTAAGCAGATCGCTGGCGATATTCAATTAATCCTTTGGCTTTGTACAAAGGAAAAATAAAAAAAAATATCATAAGCTGATTTAGTTAGATGATTCGATTATTTGGTTAACCTTCAAGAGGGTAAAGCAGCGCCTTGCCATTGATCGAAACGGAACCACAGTCAGAGGGGCGGAACAAATAAACTTCATTGTTGTGAAATTGCAAGGTTGCAGTTCTAAATAGTTATTCGATTGTATAATTAGTTTGGTACCAGTGGTTCGTCATTTTTGTGTAATTAATTAAAAAAGAGGCTTTTCCCATCTGCACCTACAGCCGCTGCACTTCGTTCGCTGCGAAAAATAATTTGTTTGATGCATTAATGCAGCTGATTAATGATTGTGCAGTTTTAATAAACCATTCGAAGCTTAACATTGGGAAATAGCTGTGAAGAGAACATTTTATTCTCGATCACTGGGGGATCAGTGGATACAGCGAGCCCCGGCGATGATAATAACCTTCGTTCGTGCTTGCGAGCACCTCTCATTACATCAACTACATTACATGTCCGCTAGCAAGCACCCTTGGCCGGAAAGATTGTTTCTCACCGGCAGCATTCCAGCCACTGCAAGACAATTGTAATCAATTAGCAACGCAGGTCACAGTTTTCTAAACTGCAGATGTGTCTTGCTACTACCTACTGAGAAATTGCAGCTCTCCAGTCTGCTGTAGGGGTTCCTTTTGTAACCCTGTTATTTTCATGCTTTGTGTACAAACATTGAACTATTTCTTCTCACAATACCCGTTTTGTGTGACCATGCTGATGATGAATTTGTCTCCAATCGAATGACGATGAGTGATGTGACAGCTATTATATCGCTATAAAAACACGCACCGCCTGCAAACGACCGAACCGAAAGATAATTATTTATGCACAGCACTGCTGATGGTTGAACAGCGATTAAACGGGAGTGTTATTTTTATGCTGTTCATGAAGTCATTGCGATCGGGTGATCTAGTTGTAGTATAATTACGCTCCACCGGCTATCGCGATCGAGCGCAATCGCGCTGTACGTGAGCATCGCAGGAAGATGCATCGCCCACAGCATGTCCAAGACACTTTGAGTCTTTTAGCGCCCAACGGCCAAACGTTTAATCGGGTAACATATCAACCCCACCCCATCCAGACTTTTGATGGTTAAGATACCAAAGTCCTTCTCGTATCGGTACGTGACCGAGGTATATCGTGGGGGGGGGGGGGAGGTTGTTGTGTGCGAGTCTTTTGATTGTGTACTGCAAGACCCATTATCGCACCGGGCGATACAAGATAACGCGCCATTTAATGAGCAGCAGCCCTCACCCAACCAGCAGCAGCCCCTCTTAAGATCGTCGATTGTCGGTAACGACCTGTCACATAACACCAAGGGACCAGTTACCTTACCCCGCCTGTAACGGCTGTGTGGAAAGAGGAAGGAAAGGGATGTGAAACTATGCGCTAGCTTGACATCAAACCACCAAGCTAGAACCTACAGTACTACATCGAATTAACAGCTTTTGCTTTCTTTATCAAATTTAGGACAATTACTTAGGGCTTTTGAACTACGGATTTTATATGCTCCGGATCTTGACACATAGAAGACGAACGATGTTGCCCCCTTTGCCCACCTAACTGATAACAGCTAATCTACTGGTTGTAGTAGTGGCGAGGGCGAAGGTGTCCTGTTCGTGCGAGGGGAGTTTTAATTACTCGACGTTGACTGCAGGAAGACAAACAACGACCGGGTCTTTAGGTCAAACTCCCGCCTACAGCTGGCGATGCAGTAATCTTCAAGTTCAAATGTGAAAAAGCATATAATACGCCTGAGCTCCAACTGTTTGGTAATACCGAAATTGAACGGATCTTGAAGGTAAAGATGACTTATCACTTTGCAAAGAAAGATGTTTTGTCTGGAACCGCCGGTCCTTAAGTCTGTGAGCAACATCTCCGTGGGGTGGTGGCTGTTTCGGTTGGATTAAATTGCAAAAATTAACAATTGGGTTGTCAATCAACAACTGTTGGTTAATTTGTAATCTTCCTAGCCAAAAGAAAACACCTTTCAACTAGCAGTACTAGCACAGGAGCGAAATGAGTTTGTGTTTGGTTTGCTGCATTAATATGTTTTTTTTTTATTGTTGTGCCACTTTAACGCTACTGGAATGAATGTGAAAACAAGAAGTAACAATTAACTTACATTTCTGTTTTACTTGAGGCTTTCTTTAAACCATTCAAAATGGCAGCTAGAAATTTACAAGACTCATGCACATTTTATTCCGTTTTCTTTCATTGTCCTATTCTTACGCGTCACTTTGTTGGCGGACTGACCGCGACGTTGAATCAACAATGATAATGAGTTTAAAATTATCAATCGTCCTGCATGCGAGGCTATTATTCGTTCCAGTGTTTGTGGTTGTGCTACCGAAACGTGGTTATAATAGTAGTAGTTAACATTTGCGCAGTTACTCCGGGTGTCAACCACAACATACTTGTACTTGAGGTGTATTTGTTGCGATAGTAAACATATGTTTTCAAAATTAGAAGCTAATAGACACATGAAATTTGTACCGGTATGTACAGGGCGATGTCATTGTTGAGCAAAGTATGTGACACTTTGTGGGAACGAGTAAAAGATCATGCGTGCATACTGCAACTGCGGCAAGGCCTAGGCGTTCTCCTTGCATTGCTATGCATCCTAAATACCACTGGATAAACTTCAAGTTTAAATACGTTAAAACGAGTTTTGCGCTCAATTATGAAACAAGGGATGCAAGACTATCCAGTAGAAGCTGATTGTACGACTTTTTTACGGTGTTTTTTTTTGTAAAACAACTAATTTGTTTTTGATTAAGATGCTGTAGTGCAACATAACTTAGTCAATTGAAATATATCAGCCTATACTGAAATTAGAACATTCGAATGTACCTAGGATTAGGCATTAATAGCTATGCATTTTAGTTACAATACATGTTAATAAATACATTTATTTGTTTTGGAATTTATTTTCATTTTAATCGACTCAAAACAATAGCAGTACGTGAAATATGTTAAACAAAAACTCTCCAACAACTCCTGCCGATTCAATTTAAAAAAATAATTACATTGCTCATACGCAAAACCTTCGAAGCTTGGCGCACTCTGCACTCGCCAGACAGTGAGAGGGGAAACTGTTTACAAGCGCAAGCTCCAGTAACTTGAATAATTGAACCCCGGCAAAGCACCTATGCAGTTCGTAATCAAAACCAAAACAAAAAAAACGTTAAAAATTATCCATTTTTAACTGCAATAGCGGCTTCTCCTTCTCTCCACAAGTCGCCCGGACTCATAGAGATATTATGCGTGACCGGTTTGCGTGTTTTTTTTTTGTTCCTATTTTTTCACTGATCGTAATGTCGTGTGGAATTTTGTTGTGGCCCTCCTTAGGGGGGCGATGTCTTAAGGTGCACCGGAAAAGGGAAGAAACCGGTACTAGACCTTTGTTTTATTTTTTTTTTTCCAGTACGTTTATCTTTTCGCTCTTGTGGTAGTGGCTGTTCCCAACAGATGTTTGTCTTCTTAGTAAGAGTGTCGGATGGTTGGTCAGTATAGCTTTCGACGATATAACTAAAATAAACGCCGAGTTAAAGTTCATAGTGATTCAGCAACAATTTCAAAGAGTTGGTGTATGTTTCTAAGCCCCAACAATTCTGACAGTCGATAAGATAATTCTTTTAAAAATTAAACCTCGTCTTCAGTCGTCAGTTCTGCCGCACAAAACAACCGTTGTTTGCATGCCTTAAGCCAGCTGGTGACCTTTTTGGAGTGTCCGTTGGTCGTCGGTTATGATAAGATAAAGCTCACTCTCTTTCTCTTTCGATTCAATGAGGTTGCATTTGTGTCAGTGATCAACGCCGAGCACACAAACGCAATCGCAATTGTTGCTCATTTTCTTCTGCACACTCACACATACCAGAACCTACGTGGTAAACATGTAAGATTTGTTTATTATATGAAAAAGAAGCTTTCTTTACTTGTTTAATCTCCAGTGGGCTATCTTTTCGAAGTAGTGAAGCTTTTTCATTCAACTTCAAGCAGTAATGGCGTCAGTGTTTCTACCCCATTGTAGTGCAATATTTTTCGGCGATTACACGTACCCCAATCGACTAAGCTCCGATAAGATTTGGTGGGTCCGAAGCATGCGATATCAGCTTGGAATGAAAAAACTCGTTTACGATCGAGCCAATAACACTGGCAACACCAGCTAAAGCAAATATTTGGACTACTTCTTCGTAAAAATTCGATTCCTTTCGTCCCTTTACGTATGTGAAATTGAAGAAATCGAAAATTTAAGATAAAGTACTTGTTTAACTTTATGACATATACTTTGAGAGTGATGTCCCTCTGGTATGTTCCAGATCATGCCAATCGCACGCGCCGATCGCGTGGTCCTTCTGCTGCAAACTGCTCTTTTTTGCCAAGCCGTAATCGAACGGATGTAAACGGTGTGCTAATTGCATCGCTCCACCCCAATTGCTTATGTTAACTTCTTAAATAATTTGCAAACACTCCTTCTTCAAGGCCAAGCAGACGAACCGAGCCGATGCACTTTACGTAGCGCAAACGATAGCACAAACACAAAGCGGTCAGGTAATATGTTGCAAAAATAAAAAACATACACACACATTAACGACGGTAGCACTATTCGTTCCGGTGTCCAGTCAAGGACGAATTTAAGTATCACCTGCAACGATCCACTTTAATGTTTTACTCTAGAAACCGTTTGCCGTTCTAGTCTAAATACATATCGTTTAGTGCATTACCTCCCTCTGGTGCATTTCACCGCTGGAGGGTTACAAAGAATGCTACCACAGGTGCAAATGCAATCATCCGGAAGGTTTGTGCTAATGTGGTGGGTAGCTAAGAGTCTCAGGTGGCATCATTGTCCTATTAGTAAGATGTACTATACAACGAGTTATGTTGTTGTGTAAATGTAACAACAAACGCAGTTTTCATCGAACAGTAATAAACTGTACAGAAAAAATAGGTATCATTGTTCAATTAATAATAAATGTGTTATTCTATTCTATATATGCTTGAAAGCTTAATGGCTTAATGCTTTAATGGTTGGCAAAACCATTCCAATAAGACAATTGTAAATTTGAATTTTGATTGATTTTATGTAACAAACTGATTGCAACTGATTGAAACTATTCCAATTGCTAGTAGACATTGAGCGAAACATTCGTAACCTTCTAGCATTTTATCTAAACTACATTATGCCTTCCCCAACAATATATCCAGTGAATGGCTGTGCTCTTAATACTCTTGACCATCGTGTACCCCGCATTCGAAAGTCACACGAACTCTGGTCGCCTCGTGACGACGAACCCACGGTTTTGTCGCGTAAACACACCTGGAATTTATCTGGGTCATTCGGGGCTCTTTTTTTCACGTCTGGTTTTTACTTTTCACTTACTAGCGCCCCGGTTAATCGTGCATTTAAGCTGATGAACTGTACATGATCGTAGCATCGCTCAAGAAAACATGGAGTTGATTGAATCGTTTTCTTCCCTTTCAACCCCCATTGCCGATTGTTGATACGAAAAAGGGGCATGATTAGTTGATTAGAAGGATGCGTGCGAAAAGAGAGCAAAAAACAAGACATTTGGAGCATGCACATCAAGAGGTGCGACGTGTTCATGATCATTGTTCAAATGTTTTGTGACGAAAAAGGTTTATGTTTATTAATATCCAGCACAGCGACAAAAAAATGTTTAGAATGTGCTTTTGTAGCACGTGATTGAGTTGCATTCACGCTAAGCAAACGTTGATTGTGATCAATAGCTGTGTTAATGTGGCTTACGTCGAATACCATTAAATCTTTAAAAAAAACGAATCCAGAATCGTAGACTTTATAAAGTGCCTTGGTTTTCGCTATGCATAACAAGCATTAAGTAGTAAGTTGGTAGTAACATTGACTTCCTGTATTTTTTTACGTCGCCATCAAACTAGGTCAGATTATAGAATGTACCCGTGCACGCAATTCGTGCGCCGCACATTCGCTTTACCTTGGCGTCCAAGAACTGGTCGATTGTTACGTTCTGATTAATAATACGTATGTGTATGTGTTTTCGTTCTCATATATCTGTACAGGATAAGGTGACGGCTACGATGAGCCATGGTGCTCCCGTCGGTACCAAGACCGCGTCGGAGACGGCAGGTCCGCGCGGTCCGGTGCTGCTGCAGGACGTTCACCTGATCGACGAGCTGGCCCACTTTGACCGTGAGCGTATTCCGGAGCGCGTTGTGCACGCTAAGGGAGCCGGTGCGTTCGGTTACTTCGAGGTTACCCACGACATCACGCAGTACTGCGCCGCCAAGCTGTTCGAGAAGGTTGGCAAGAAAACGCCACTTGCCGTACGCTTCTCTACCGTCGGCGGCGAGAGCGGCTCGGCCGATACGGTACGCGATCCGCGCGGTTTCGCCGTCAAGTTCTACACGGACGATGGGGTGTGGGATATGGTCGGCAACAATACGCCCATATTCTTCATCCGTGATCCGGTGCTATTCCCGAGCTTCATCCACACGCAAAAGCGCAATCCCGCCACCCACCTGAAGGATCCGGACATGTTCTGGGACTTTATTTCGCTGCGACCGGAGACGACGCACCAGACGATGTTCCTGTTCTCCGACCGGGGCACTCCGGACGGTTACCGTTTCATGAACGGGTACGGTTCGCACACGTACAAGCTGGTCAACGCGGACGGCAAGCCAGTGTACTGCAAGTTCCACTTCAAGACGGACCAGGGCATTAAGAATCTGGATCCGGCCCGTGCGAACGAGCTGACCGCCACCGATCCGGACTACAGCATTCGCGACCTGTACAATGCGATCGCCAAGAAGGACTTCCCCAGCTGGACGCTCAAGGTGCAGGTGATGACGTTCGAGCAGGCCGAAAAGGTTCCGTACAATCCGTTCGATCTGACCAAGGTTTGGCCGCAGAGCGATTTCCCGCTCATTCCGGTCGGTCGTATGGTGCTGGACCGCAACCCGAACAACTACTTCGCCGAGGTGGAACAGGCCGCGTTTGCCCCATCTCACCTGGTGCCCGGCATCGAGCCGTCGCCCGACAAGATGCTGCAGGCGCGTCTGTTCGCTTACGCCGATACGCACCGTCACCGCGTGGGTGCCAACTATCTGATGCTGCCGGTCAACTGCCCTTACCGGGTAGCGACCCGCAACTTCCAGCGCGATGGGCCGATGAACTGCACCGACAATCAGGGCGGCGCGCCGAACTACTTCCCGAACTCGTTCAGCGGTCCGCAAACCTGCCCGAGGGCGCACAAGCTGCAGAACACGCCGCTGAAGCTGTCGGGCGATGTTAACCGGTACGAAACGGGAGATGAGGACAATTTCTCGCAGGCGACCGTGTTCTACCGTCGCGTGCTGGATGACGCTGGCCGCCAGCGCCTGATCAATAACATCGTGGGACACCTGAAGGATGCGTCGCCGTTCCTGCAGGAACGTGCGGTGAAGAATTTCGCCATGGTTGATGCCGATTTTGGCCGTCACCTTTCCGAGGGACTGAAGCTGCGCCGCACGGCCAATCTGTAAGGTGAAAGACGATCGACGCGGATGTAGCAAAGCAAACATTCGGTATCGTTCAACATTCTATCATGCACCGGTAAAGAAGCATACAATTATTACGGTGCCGCCAGTGAGAGGAGAAGCGGCTCAAGAAGCTGCCGGCAATAGCTTCTGCTTAGGATTTACACCAGCTAGAGGGAAATGGGGCTTACGTTATTCTGTACTTTTGATCTTCTTTTCTTTGTATTTGGCATGCAATTGCTTAGACCCCATGTAAGTGCATCCGAGTGCAATATTTCCTATGCGAGTGCCAGACACTCGTGTAATTGTTATTTTTGTAAACAATTTTATCAATAAAATCTAATAAAATCTTATGGTTTTATAAAAATAATTAAAGTTTTTGGTTATTCAAAGCGAAAGAAAGCACTAATATCCCTGAGTCGATTTTACGCTAGACTGGGGAACTGGTGCGCTAGGAAGGACTGGAATGAAAATAGCCTAATGACCTCTTTGCTGTGCGCCTGCAGGTATGCAATATTTTTCCCTGTTTCTAGGTTACTCGTTATTGCTTAGCACAAATTAAAAAAATAAAAATTTTGGAAATTCAACCAACAAAGGTAAGAATTAAGGCAAACTTAAAATAAATAATTAAACTGCATTCTGAGTCTGAAGGGGTATGTAATCTTTTATATGCATGATTAAAAATCACAGAAATTAACAGATACGTTTTTTTAAATCGCCTAAATGTAGGCAATCCAAAATACGCACTGTGATCTCACCGTTCCACTGTGGTCGCATTTTCTGTGCATTTGAACTTGTCGTATATTGACAGTTGATTTTGACAGTTCTGCTCATAGACGTTTATAATGCGAAGGTACGGTCATATTTGTAATTTGAGCAGATTTGAAATTAAACATATCCCTTAAAAATGTGTATTTAGTTAATTATTCATTCGAAAATAATTGAATGGTTTCAGTCATATCTATTACGAATACTGATTGTTTACATAAAATAAAGTAATTTGCTTTAACAAATTGCAGTTTGTTTATGGTCATGGTGTTTTTTTGAATTTCACAATGGTCTCGAAAGTAACCGTTTTTATCCCATTTTTGTTAGTAATAGATTATCATTGGGTATAGCAAACTACATACTGTATAAAGCAACCCAAGTGCCACAAATCCACTAAACGACCACTAAACGGCTTCTAAACGACTCAAGTTCTCTACCTAAACGGAATATAGAAAGACTTCGTTTAGCAGACGGCAAACGACTCATTCATTCTAAAAATAGCAAAAAAGCTGGTGGCGCTCTCTGTTGGTGGGATACCCCAACCAGTTGAGCTTCATCGCTTGGAGGAGAGCTTTCTTATTTCTTCTGTACTGTTGTATGGTTTCGCATTGAAGTTATGCATCGCTAGAACTAGAACGGCGATACGATTGTTTAAATACTAAACTCCAATGGAAACCACCAGTACTGAAGCAAGTGAGATTTGAGTAATGGTCGTCGGTGTTGATACCCATGTATCTGACCACACGACCATTCATATAGATTTTTGCTCGGAAAGTTAGAAGGCTATATAATAGGTATAATAGCGAAACATATTGCAAGAAAAGGATAGCAATATAATGATGAGTTGTAATACGCCATCTATTGATCAAACCAATGAAGCTGTGGAGCTTGCATTTTTTTTATATGGATATTCAATTTTTCAGTCGTTTAAGCTTAATCTGTGGCGCTTGGGAAATTCTTTTTTTTTTTTGTTAATCTAGGTATTGGTGTAGATAATCTATATTATAACATTATCTTCAATTATAAAAAAAGGAAAACAAAAAAAATAACTACAAACAATCATATTAAATTGTAAGCTCAATAAAATATAAAATTCTTACACTTTTTTTTAACAGTTCAATAATTCGTACAAAACCACTTAATGAGATTTGCCAACGGGCCGATTTCAACTGCCCGAGACCATTGTGCGATGTGTCCGATTGTGTGCGCGTGTGTGTGTGAGT
Source organism: Anopheles merus (assembly GCF_017562075.2). Lineage (NCBI taxonomy): Eukaryota > Metazoa > Arthropoda > Insecta > Diptera > Culicidae > Anopheles > Anopheles merus. The sequence continues at coordinate 10,737,937 of NC_054083.1, forward strand.
GGTTGTGTGCGTAGAGGGTGAAAAGTCGCAGGCAACAAACAGCCAGGCTCTAGTGTAGCTTTTGCTTAGACGGACTTTTTTTTCGTGGGTAGTGAACGGCAATGTCGAAATCCACTCGTTCTGTGCGCATTGTGCTGCAGATTGTTATTGATTGAAAGTGTAAAGTTTGTCAAACGCGCGCCGAGCAGTGTTTCAGCCACCCTTGTGCATGCGTGTATGTGTAGCAATCGTCCGGGAGGTTTACGTTTGCCTCTCCGTGCCATTGTGACTGACGGAGCATTTTGTGCGTCGTGCGCGCGACACTACCAACGAGAGGCCCATCACTTTCCTGTGCCCCGAAACCTGTGGAAGCCAGCCAGCCTGCCCTCGCACACCGGTGAATGCTGTGAAGCGTCCGCTGGCAAAGCCTACTCCGTTGGTGCTTTTGTAGCGCACGATTGTCCACGCGCCAGCATCGGGAGAGAGAGCGCCGCCCGAAACGCATACACACGCGCGCACACACGCGCTTACACGCACACGGCCGTGCAAGGGCACAGATCGGGCCAGACTAGCAGAACCGAATTGGTGTGTGGCAAAGTACCCGCGCGCGCGTTCGCACATCGTCGTCGTCGTCGTCGTCGTCGTCGTTGGCATTCGTAGAAGTGAGATTATCGGTCGTCGGTTGGTCGATTCGGACGTTGTCGCTCCGCTGAGGGCGCGCAGCAAAACATAACACACAGCGGCTCGCACCACTATTCCGCACCTGTGCCCTTTCCGCGCGGTAAAGTGCCCCCTCTCCTCCGCCGCCGACCCCCCCCCCCTGCTCCTCACCCACGGGAGGAGTCCCTTTTAGTTTCTACGCATACACATACGCACGCGCCCCACAGCTAGCGAGAACTCCACCAGGCGGCAGCAGTAGCAGCAGCAGCAGCAGCAGTTGGCAGGCAGGCGCACACAGAGGAGAAAACTCCACCATCATATCCCGTTGGCCGTGTGTCGCCGTCGTTTTCGTCGGCGCTTTGTCCCCCGTGATAGCACAGGATCAACATCCGAGGACGGAAACTAAATTCCGCTGAAAATATCTCCGTCCGCGCGCGCTAGACAGCAGCATCGTCGTTATCGGTTCGGCCGACAGGCTCTGAGGCTCTCGGTTTCGCTTGTTAGCCAGCGTCGGTCGGTCGTCGTAACACCGAACGAACGGGTAACGCGTGCCAGCCAGATTCGGCGACAATCATCATCCTTCGCAGGTTTTGATTGTCCTTGTTGGTGTAATCCACCCCGCCCACTCTCGCTCTCTGCCCTCCGTCCCTCCTGCGAACCGGGGTAGACGCTAGACTTCAATGGATTCGGAGATTCCGGAACTTTCGGACGAAGCCGAGGAACACGTCAAACTCGACAACGGTGATGAGGTAATGTATAAATCAGTGCAAATGCTATTCCCGTGTGCACGTCTGTACACTGCTGCTGTTGCATCCGTGCTACGATTCCTGCCTGGCCCACCATGGGGGAAAGGTAGGAGGGGAAGATGTATGTGTAGTGAAAAAAGAATCGACATACCAATAGGAAAGTGCTATTGCTCTTGTTTGTTGTGCTGTTTGTGGTGTCGCGCCGCTTTGACGTACCTCGTTGACAGTTGCATGTTTTGTGCATGTTCACTGTGCAAAAATGGGTGCGAAGCTTTTAGTCCCACGTCCAAGTATGCGACGCCACTCCGGACTATCTACCGCATGCTAGGTTTAGTGAGTTTGTGCAGGAGAACGATGCCACGGCTGGAGGGAGAAAGTGTCCTCTGAGAACAGAGTCTCATCCTTCCCACACCATTATCATTAGGGGCTTGTAACGATACGCTTGCCAATCGGTGCCAATCGTAGCCCAGCGCAACAACAACAGCAGCGGACAGAAGGTCCGCACTACTCCCGCCACTTCTAGCCAATAGATCCGCGCGTAACGTTGCTTGACAACAGAGACAAAAACAACAACACAAAAAAACCGACCGACCATGCCGCCCGATCGGGCCAGATCGATCGGACGGTGTTGCCGAACGGGAGGGAACGTCCGAATATGTCGGTCAAATCTCGGCAGCCGTAGCTGCAAAGCTTCACCAACAGCAATAGCAGCAGCAGCAAGCAGCGAGAGGGCAAAACGCGAAAGGCGAACGAACCACACCACACCACGCGTGTGTGTGTCATCGGAGTGTGCGGCTGTGTGGCCCCGAACGAGCACCGCACAAGCACATGCACACCAGACCGGTCGCGTATGCACACGCAATCCTCTCCCTTTAGGTCCCTCTCTTGACACATCAGCAGCAGCAGCAGCAGCAGCATCGAAACTGGTCGATTCGGTTTGCCGCGATCGTTTCGTGCGTTGCCGTTCGTTTTTTCCCTATCGCGGCCGACATATTTTGGGACAGCATCGACACTTCCCAACTGGAGCCGGCCGCCGGCAGTAGCTGCAGCAACGGCAACAGCAGCGGCACCACGCACGCCGACTGGTCGGGATTTGCTGCTCGCAGTCGGAAGAGGAAACCGTGTGCCACCACCTACGCAAATGCATTCAATTTTTCGACCGTCAAGCACCGCTGTTTGTGACGTAAGCCACACTGTGTGTATGTGTGTGTGTGTGTGTGTGTGTGTGTGAGAGAGAGAGAGAGAGAGAGAGAGAGAGAGAGAGAGAGAGAGAGAGAGAGAGAGAGAGAGAGAGAGAGAGAGAGAGAGTACTTTGCACAAGACTGAAGATTCATGAAAAGGGTATGCATGGAAGCGAGGCTGTCCCTTTGGCGTTACAACTCACACTTCCAGGCCACAGCGCTCTACGTAATTGACCAAAATGGTTTGGTGGTTTTGTGTCAACAACAGTATTTTTCTATACGCAAACCCATACCACCAAAGCGCTGGACCGATTGCAGCTCGTTGTAATATTGGCACAGCAAACAATGCTCTTTCCCAGAGCGTCTCCGGAGCCTAAGGTGCGCATGGATTTTGTCTGTGTGTGTGGCTGTATGTGTGCACTATATGCGTGTGCGCACAAGAGAGCACAATTTTACAACAGTTGAAGCTATGATGCCTTTGAGCAAAAAAAAAAAAAGAAAAAACAGCTAAATTACACCAGAAGCACAAACCACCATCGCTATGTCGTGAGCCCATTTTCTACAATCACACAAACACAATTACCCCGATTAGATTGGGTGCAGTGGTTTGGTTAGGGTATTTGCGTTTACAACGAATATTGAAATAATAGTTGCCATAGCAATCTTGTAAAACAAAAGGCCGATTTTTAAATGTCACTCAAATACTTGTTTGCTACAAACATATTCAATTCCGCTACCAGACTACCTGTGTGTTCCTTTCCCATCCACAGTCAGAACTTCAATGGAAGAAAAAGGGGGCAAAAGTTAGGAAGAGATCGGTTCCGATCTCAACATCATGCACCAGCCGACGTCAATACAAATACAAACGCACGTACACACAAACATACTCTCACACACGCTTTCAATAGAGCGCACGAAGCATTATCATCCACCTATGGACCGCTAGAAACTGGCTGCTCACCTTTTTTTTGCATCATCTTCCATACTCTGCCGTATGTTATGAGAGTAAGTTGCTGTCCAATGGAAACTTTCGTCGTTTCCCGTTGCTTCACCGCTGCGGATGGACGAAAGGCGCCTGACACAGCCTGATGAAACCAGAACATCCCTGAAGGCGGACTGGTCCTGAACGCTGGAACGCTTTGACTGACGCGATCGGTCTCTGGCGATAGAAGATCTCTCGCTGGATCATCGCGCCAAATATCCACTCCAATGCATTCTGTGTGGAGTGTTTTCCATGTGCTCTGGATGACTTCGTTTCTTTTGCTTCCTCCGCGCGTCCTCCTCTGCGCTGTGCCGTCCCCTGCCGGTATACCCTGCCCGCCAGATTTGACCGACAATCCATGTCGGTGGGCTTGGCCGTTCGGAAATGGTCGTGCAATGTGGTCGGGTCGGGTCGGTCGGATTTCGCTTTCTGCCTACGTTCGTTCCTTTCCGCTTTTCGGGCGGCCGTCGGAGGGTTTGTTTACGTTTTTTATCGCCTTCGGTGGCAGTGCGTCTAGATATTGCATCCCCTACCCCCTGAACGGCGTTAGCCGTTCTTCTTAACCTCTCCCTCTCCAAAGAAAGAAGAACAAAAAAGACGAAAACGAGCAACGCGCCAACCGAGGCACTCTGTTCCGTCTGACTGTACGACGATATGACAACAAAACACACCTGGCCGGACGATGGGTCGGGTGGCGCTTTACCACGACCACCGTGACTGGCCGAAAAATCGGATCCGGCCTTCGGGACTAAACAAATTATGGAGCCTCTCGCTGCGGCTACAGACCCAATGGTGGAGTGGGGTATGGAGGGGATGGATGGTTGCTGTAGGCCTTCGGTCGTACCGGTTCGATCGGGACCGTGTAACGACACACAAGCACGGCACAGCTTCGGCGTCGCGTCCATGTGTTCACTCGGCTTTCGAGATTGGCTCCGCTAAGCAGATACGTTTCCAGCTGATCGCACGAAGAACGCGAACGTACGTAGAGCCCTCCCGGGTTCGTGCCATAGATTGGCCGCCCCGAACCCGGAACGCTCTCGCACATCATCATGCACAAGGCGAGCATCTTCAAACCGTGCACGCGGTACGCACATGTGCACGTGGCTTGCGCCACAGCTCGTCGTCTGTGCCCGCGCGATAAAGCGTGCAGGCCAGGCGCATTCGCACCAAATAAGTACAGCGACACACACGCTCACCGGCGCGACGATCTTCTCTTTGGCAATGGTTGTTATGAATCACTCGACTCGTATGGTCACAAATGTGAGTGTTAAAGGTCGGTCCGAACGTCAAACACAAGCGGTCGCCGAGGAAGGTGAACGAAAGTGGAGCACATTTTGGGCACATTCAAGGCCTGCCTTGGTATCGAATCGGACGCGTGCTCATGCAACGTAGAGGAATCCGTTATATTCGAAAAGCTATTTTCGAGAGGACGCTCCGTTGCTGCAGCTGCTGCTTTTACTGACGCTGCTGCCCCTGTGGCAGAGAGATGAGAAGCGTTGCAGCCAAGTGCAGCCGCCGCAGCCATGTGCCATGGCTTTCATTTTTAACTTGTTCTCGATAGTACGAACGTTCGAATTGGTCTATTTGTTTTTTTTTGTCTTCAACCCGCAGTCGTCGCGGCGGCATTCGTCGTGTGGCGAAAGGCTATTTACTTTCACTTCCAAGCATTTATCTCCTCTCGGATTGTGGTCCCACAATCCTGGTGATGCTTGAAGAGAAATGGTTTGAAGAGAATACAGAGGGTGCTATACATGCGCAGTATGAGCTTGCTTGTTTGCCTGTCGGCATAGGGAATACGTGTTCGATTGAAATAGAAATTGGGCGCTTCATTGAAATACGTGATGGACGGCATTCTTATCGATACATGTGCAAAAATGCATCCTAATGTAGCTATGTTGATGCAGCACACTATTCAGATCGTCTAGTAGAATATGAGGCAGATTGATGCCATACGTGTTATTCTTGGGAATCTTGGGTAATTTTTATGGATGCGCCCTGTAAGATATGGAATATGCCAGATTATGTTTGTTCCTAATTAAAATAATAATAATAATTAGGTTATAAATTCGCGGGATGAGAACAAAGCAGGTTGATTGTTTGCTCTGATCCAGGCTGATCCAGTGAAAAAAAAACTCGAACATGTCCTTGCTTAAATTCCCCATTCAACTAATTGTTTCCACTATTCCTTAGGTGGCATTGCCTCCGCGCACACGTTTAGTTACCACCACCGACGTTCAACAGGGCAATACGCAGGTAGTGCAGGTGCCTGTATCCCTGCCGGTCGGTACACTTATCGGTGGCGCCACGTTCAACGTGCTCACCACTGAGCAGATACAGCACTTTAAGCCAATGATTTGCGTCGACAACAACGGGTTCGTCTCGAGCAGTACGGTGGTCGGTGATCTCGGCAACGAGCTGAAACCGACCCATATCGTCATTCAGCAGCAGAGTTCCTCCGACAACCAGCAGCAGGACGATTCGGGCATGGTGGAAGGCGGTCAGTCGCAGAACAACTCCCAGCAAAGCTCGCAGCAAGGCGGCACGCAGGAGTATCGCGTCGAGGGCAACAGTGCGCTGGCGAACCATTTGGCTAACGTGGAGGTCCTGCAAGTGCGATGCAAAACCACCACCGGTGAGCTGTACAAGAGCCGCCTGGGATCTGGCGGCCGGGGGAAATGTATCAAGCATAAGGACGGCTGGTACACGCCGAGCGAGTTCGAAAACATTTGCGGCCGCGGCTCGAGCAAAGACTGGAAACGATCGATAAGGTACGGTGGGCGTAGTTTGCAGACGCTTATCGATGAAGGTATCCTGACGCCGCACGCCACCAGCTGTACCTGTTCGGCGTGCTGCGACGACGAGTCTGGCGAAAGTGAGTATACGTACAGTGATAGGGACATAGTAGTGATAGGGAGCGATACTTTTGAAGCACACTCGCTTGAACAAATGAATAAAAAAACATATTCCTGCTGCTGCCATTTCAGCCGCAACTGGACCGGTGCGTCTGTTTACACCTTACAAGCGTCGACGAAGGAACCAAAGTGAGCACGAGTCACCACAGCTGGATAAGAAGAAGCGCATCGTCGTGACCAGCGGTACGACCACCTCGGTTGGCGGCAATGCCACCAGCACATCGGGCAGTAACAGCACAACCCACACCAACAATGCCATCATTAACAGCAATAGCGCCGCGACCACTACGAGCGTGGTGAACAATTCCGCCATAAGCAATCAGCACCAGCAGCAGGTAGCTGTACAGACGGCACAAGTGCATGCAGCTACCCGGCAACAGCTACACCAGGCAACGGCCACAATAAATGCAACGCCCATCATTACCAACAACACGAGCACCACAACGACCACCACGACCGTAAAGGTCGTACAGCAGGAACAGCAGCAGGAGCTGCAAAACGAATTGATCACAACCAAAGAGGAACCGTGGCAGACGCTAACCGAGGGTATCGACACAACGACGGAATTCGTGGACCAGCAGACTCAATGTAAGTTAGCGTCGTCGAGAAGGATTTTTTTAAAATAATTTACATAAAATCCCTTTTTCGATAAACGATGGAATGCGATTGAAATTATGTAGAAGCACGTAGCGTATTGAGTTAATTGAGTCATTTTGCTCATTCCATCCCACAACATTCCGCTAGCGACAAAAAGCACAAACGCCAAATAATTTCTGATTTCACTCTTATTAATCACAAAACGTACCATTTTTTTTGAATTCTTACAGTACTAGCGGAAGCTAATTTACCTTTCGAAAGAATGAAAACCTTCTGCACTCAGCTGACGAAAATGGTGCAGGAAATGCGAAAGTGTATTGTGGAAACGCAGGAGCATCACAACCGCCAGCTAGAGTGCATGCAACGGGAACGGGATGCCGCAATACTTACCGTGACGCAACTCGAACAGGAGCAGAACATCAACAGCAACTGCATTCCTCCGGGATCGATTCACGCTAACAAAAAGGTACAACTCGCCACCAAGCGGATGCTTGTCGACCGAAACCAACTAATGCCCGATTATTTTTCCTTTTCTCATGTGTGCAGTGCGCTAACTGTAATCGCGAAGCGTTGGCCGAATGCTCGTTGTGTCGAAGGACACCCTACTGCTCGACGTTCTGCCAGCGAAAAGACTGGATCACGCATCAGAACGAATGCGTCCGGAGCACGCAGGAACCAACGCACCAGATAATGCTAATAGTGGACGAAACGCAATAGCCTTTAATGTTCTAATCGGGCCAACCCGAGAGGGTAAAACCGCTTGTTCGACGGACAATCGGCTTGCTTGGCTCCGATGACGGACTTAGGTCATAATATCGCACCCCACTTACGTAAAAAACGTAATTCCGGTAGCAGATGTGTTGGACAGTTCGCTAGCTCGTGAAATATTTTATACACCATTTTCACCAGATAGCAAACAGTCCAAAACAACTGCACCGAAGGACAGTTTAAGCTCGGTTCGGAATCGTTTTCACTAGCTTACAGGATTTGTTGATTGTTTTATTGCTTTAGCTATTTTTACACTGTTTTTTTTTTATTAGTTTTAAATTATATTACGTTTATTTGTTTTCGAGATATACTTTCACGAATCCGTAGTGGCAAATGTCAAAATGAATTATAATGAATGTACAGAAAGAACCAAGACTTACCTTACTTCAGCTCGTCCTTGGCAAGACATAGCAATAGTGACACAAATTTCAAACACACCTAAAGTACGACCACATACGCACGTACAATGAAGCGATTGAAATTAAATCACGCGATTGAAATAGGCTCCTTCATTCAGAATGTTATTCTCATGATTCTGTATTTGATGTAGGAAAGGAAGTAATCCCTTCCTGAGAAGTGTATAATAATAACACTAGCTGATGTACAGTGCGTCTATTTTTATTGCAATTAGTAATATTATATTGTATTATTACGTGTATTTTTTGTTGTCTTAGGTAAATTAAATTCAATCAAGTGTATGTATTGCTGTATATTTAAGTAGACGGAAGTATCGTTTACGCAGGGATTCGTGCAGATAACGTACAAGAATGATTTATTTTTAAAAATATTTCTTCAATTTTGATATACTAATGCAGATATACTAAAGTTAAGGGTAATGCAAAAAAGCAAGCTCTAGCGAATGTAGGCGATAATGTACTTCCGATTGTAAAGACTTTGGTTGCAATTTAAATGAGCATAATTTTAGAAATATTTAGGATTAGTGTATGTAATTTAAGAGAAAATAATGAATAGAATCAATCGTGCAAGGGTGTATGTAAGAAACATGTTTTAAAGCCAGTTATTTTGTCTACACACATGCTCCATCCCGATGCTGCTCTACATTATGGCGAAAAGGGTTTGAAAGACTGTCTTGTCGCAAAGTATACCCTGAGAGAGTTTTAAAATGGCAGAATGTTATTGTTTTACCTTGATATTTTCAAATTTTTATTTTATTATAATTTCAGCTTATTCCTCCTCTTCCCTTGGACCAATATAAAACTCATTTGCTTTCGTTTGGCGAAACAGTCGTTGATATTTGATACAGATACTATCTGTATTCACCATTTTGTCTTATATGATATAGCGGGGGTTTAAAAGGGTTATCATAGTATTGGAACACTTTCTTGACCGTGTGGCAACAAGTGGACTATACAGCACCCTTTTTGGACAGACGTATGTGGAATCCAATAAAGGAAATTGCAATGTATCTGTCCAAAAAGTGTGCCACAGAGTCCAATTGCCGTCACATAAAGTTCACTTCCCGTAAGTAAGAGTCAATAAAGTGTCCCAAAATTATGAGAACCCCTGAAAACCCCGAGTAAGCAACGGTAGGAATCAATCCATTGAAACGAATGGGTTATGCATTGGGAATTAAATCCCATTGGTTATTTCTTGAACACAATGCATTAGCCCATTCAGTCAAGAACCAAAAACAAAAAAAACTAACAAAAACAGAAGAGCTGTTTTGGATAATCACACAAAGCCATTAACAAAACTTTTCGTGCAGCTACACACAACACGTATAATGTTGCGTTTGTTTCTTCTTCGTCGTTCTTTACTATTTTTAATGAAGCAACATTTCTAGTACACTTATCAAAAGAAATTACACTGGTTGGTTAAGTGCATGCATACAATGTAAAACTGAAATTGATCGTAATTTGACATATTGGTGTAATTCTTTTAGCGAAGATTCTTTCCACTATGTAGAAGCGTGTTAGCACTTATCAATACATAACGACCAAACGAATGCGCAAACCGGCGACCGGATTTTCTGTGTGGCACAAGCATTCGTTAAACTTTAAAAACAATCTCTTTACATTGTAAACCGAATTATCAGAAACAACGGATGATTGTTTATGAGCAAATTTAAGCTATAGTAATAATTTGGCAATATTGCCGATTGAAGATGAAACTTGTGCAAGGTTAAGCGACTATGGGAAGGAAAAAAACGAATGATATCTTACTGTGTAAAGTGTGCAAAACAAAATCGGGTTTCCTTCCTTCATCTATGCAGTCTCGTACAATGAGTACACATTGTATGTAAACCATAGATGGAAAGATTTACTTCATGACGGTGTCCAGTGTATCGTGTGGTAAACGAAATTTTATACAATGAAATGCAATTATAGATGTGAATATTTGAATGTAGCGTGAACTAAAAACATTCATTTAGCTAAATACAGGATCTAAATTAGATTACTGGTGTAATTCTGAAAAAATAAAAACTTTGAGACACTTAAAAACGCATTTTACTAAATATTAGTTTCACTGTATTGAGAAAACATTGCGAAAAGTGCGAAACTGTTTGTGGTTTGGTTGAAACACTGTATAATTTATGTATTTGCATTTTTGTGAAGCGTATTTTATGTGTTCGTTATTTGCTATAATTTATGCTAATTATTACAAACAAATAAGTTCAAAATTACGAAAATAATGTGACTATCTTTGTCAGCCTTATCTTTTTTGCTGGTTGTCGACCCCTGCAATCGACAATAAATTTGACGATAGGTATTTTTAATTGAAGTACTGAAAATATTTCCATGCTTCGAATTTTATAGTTAACGTTAACGTATCAGTATATTATGTGATTTAAACAAAAACAAATTACCGTAATCCTTAATTTTATTTCAAATAACACATCGAATTTCCAATCGACGTTAAGGAAAAGTCAATCAATCTCAACTTCAATAATCTATCTTAGGCTGCGCTCTGGCACCAATCGAACACGACATCTGACTCGAACAAACCCATATAATCATATGGAGGTGCACTTCTTCTTCTTCTTCTTCTTCTTCTTCAGTTTGTCGAGGTCGTTTGACGGTTCGGAACTGAAGTCCAGCTTCCTGGGCCCTTCAATACTAGTCCGCTATTGTGTTAAACACAACCTCTGTTGTTTTTGGACGGCATCAAAGGCCATATGTCCTCTTTATATACCCAAGCGAAATTTTTCGGGGATAATGAACACAAACTCATGCCATCTCTCTCTATTCATCAGCCCTACTCTCTCACACGCATCGATGAACTTTTACACATATCTTTGTTAATTGTATTATATTTGAAGGGTTTAAAAGTGATAGATAACAATTCATGTTCATGAAGTAGTTATGGTCAAATGTTAACGGTGTAATGTTTGTACCATGGTCGACATGAGTTCAATTCCATTTTTATTGTTTTTATTGATGATTTAAAGTTTTATTTAATTTTTAAAACATCCTCCTCCAATAACTTCAAACCCATTTACTCATTGTTAGAAATGCGTGTTTAATAGTTAATCTGTTATTTTTATTGTTTTATTTATTTCTTTTCATTTATTTAGTATCAGTACCCCTTCATACAACCAAACCAGTAAATAGCACGATAATGAATAATAATATGGTGGCGCAACTGGCAAAGTGATTCCAAATAGAACTAGCGATGTGGTTGGTAGCATCAAGGATGAAGCATGAGCATGAATTGGAACATGAGTGGAGGGAGTGAATCCGAATGTTCATTTCTATTTTTAGCTCTTTTTCGCATGGGTTCATCTTTCACGTGTGTTCACTATCCCCGAAAAGACCAGCGAAAACCAGCGTGGTCGGGAGCTTGGGTATGTGATTTGTTTTCTGAAGTTTTGTTTGTGTTGTCAGTTTATGTTGCTAGGTTAAGTACTTCATCGGTTTATTTATGTCATGTAGTTTAATCAAGACGTTTCAGAAGGATATTCGGTTAGTATTTATAAATTTTATCACCATTTTCATTTTATTTTTATCTTTCGTCTTCCAGGGCTTGATGAAGTTTTGTTCATTTATTTCCAGCTGGTCTTTTCGTTCCATGTCGAATTTGTGGCAAGAGAAGACTCTGTGACTCGCTGTATCTTCTACGTTACAAATTGCACATGTTCCTCTGTCTATGAGCTTCATTTTGTGTAGCCAGAAATTACCATAGTCATGGCCCGCTATTAATCTATTTAGTGTTTTGATGTCCTTTGCTGGGATTTTTAGTTTATGGTGCCACATTTTGTTTTCTATTGAGCTTTGGTATCTGGCAAACTTTTTCCCTTTGCTTCGGCATAGTTCAGTGTACCATGTATTAGTCTCGTGGTTAGCTCTCTGTTGGAATAAATTAATAGCATCTTTCAATCTTATTTTGTTATTTATCACAGTTTGTTTACTAAGACTATCTTTGGCTAATTGGTCGGCAATTTCATTTCCAGCTATTCCGACATGGCTTGGGATCCATTGGATTATTGCTCGAGTAACTTCACAGTTATGTAGTATTCTCCCGAGGAGTTCGTCTATTCGGTTTTCTTCTTTGGCTGTATTTAGTGTTTGGCATGCTGATAGACTGTCTGTGTAAATGGCAATATTATTCCAGCGTTTTTTTGTCGACATCTCGAGTGCCAGGTCTATGGCGTAGAGTTCTATAGTGCTTATGGATGTTGGGTGTTGGAGTTTCTTTGATATTTTGAGTTTTTCAATCGGAGTTTTTACATAAATTCCTATGCCACAATTTTCATCTTTTTTGCTGCCGTCTGTATATATTTTTATGATGTGAGTTGATGATTTGCATGCTTGTTTGGTAAAGCACTGTTATGTTTCAAATACTTTGAAATGGTTGAAATCATACTTAGTTTTGTTGTTGAAGGTGAGTTTGTCAGTTATGTATGTTTTTTCTTGAGCGGTTAGGTTTCTTGATGTGATTGGGAGTGGCTGAGATGTTGTGGTGAAAAAGGAATGTGCTATTGCTTTGCATAGTTGTTTTTGCATAAGAAGTTTAGACCGTATGTGGAAGGGCATTTCTGCTGCTATGGCGTGGAGTGTGTTGATCGAAGTAGTTTTTGTGCAGCCTGTAATTTTCCTGAGTGACTGGTTAATTATTGTTTTCATGGTGTTGAGTTTGTTTTTGTTGGCGTTGCTACTTAGAGTTATCCCGTATTCCAGGGTACCTCTCACAAGAGCTTGGTGTAGTTGTTTAGCTTTTTCTGGATTTATGTGGTTGGATTTGTTGCATACGGCTTTAATGAAATTCATTTTTTTCTGGGCTTTGTTGATTTGGTTGTTAATATGGGAGTGGAATTTTAATCTGTTGTCAATTTCTATGCCTAGAAAGTGGTGGGAGTTGACTTGTTCAAGGGGAGTTCCGTTTAGTAAGTGTAGTAAGTGTAGTTTTTGGAAAATGTCATGAGTTTTGTTTTTGCTACGTTTATTTCAAGTTGAAGGGAAGATAGATAGGAAGTGTGTTTTTGTTTGAGCTGCTGAAGAGGTGATTGCACTTCCAATTAATGCGAAATCGTCTGCAAATTGGATTATATTTACATTGTCCCGGTTTAGTTCGTGACATCCACTTGTATACAGGTTGAAAAGCAGTGGTGAAAGGACATCCCCTTGGGGCAACCCGTTAATTATCCTTCTCTTAATCGATTTTCCTTCAGCAGCGATCTCTACCAGTCGGTTTGAGAGGAATCCTTCTATCCATCTGATATCTTCTTGTGGTATCATTTTTCCGGAGAGGATTTTTGTTAAAAGGCCAACATTCACACTATTGTAGGCGTTTTTAATGACAATAAAAACTACTGTAGTGTTTTTGTTTTTTCTTATGTTATTTTTTAAGATGTTGGAGAGTGAATCAACTGCGGAGGTTGTGGGACGGTTTTTTTCTAAATCCAAAGGATGTGCTGGGGAGGATGTCAATCTTATCTACTATGTGGTTAATGTTGTGTAAGATGCCCGTGTTTGCCACTTTCGTTATAGTAGGAAGCAAAGCTATGGGTCTGTGATTTGCTGCTAGACTGAGATCCTTGCCGGGTTTTCCAATTGCTACAATTTTTATTCTTCTGAGCCTCAATTTTTATTCTTCAACCTATTTCCACGACTCCTCTTTTGTACATGTCATTGATGTTTCCGATTATGGCTTTGGTGTTTTCGCTGCTTGAATGTTTTGTACGATAGTTTCAATGTTTTGTACGATATTTTGTCAATACCAGGAGCAGAATTCTTTTTTGAGTTTAGGATATTGTGCCATCTGTTGTAATCAATTAGATTTTTATCGCTTATGAATCGGGGTCTTGTTCCATTTTTTTCAAAATGAAATGAATCAAAATGAATTTTTAAGAACTCTTTTGCTGGGGATTCATCTATGGCAATCTTGTTTGTTCTGGCAGGTTTATCTTTGAACATTCCCATAAGAGTCCAAAGGTCATCCATTGAGGATTGAGAATCGATCAAGTCTAGTTTTTCCTCGATTCGTTTGGTTTCTGATTTTTCTTTTGCGAATCGAAATTTGGCTGATTCTTTCTTGTACTTGATTTGGTTTTCGATCGTCCGATTTTGGTTATAGTCTGTTCTAGCTCTGCATTTCTCTTCCCATGCTTTTTGAACGATATCATTCCACCATGATTTTGGGGTGAACGGGGTCTTGATTTTGTTTCTTAAAATAATTTTATTAATATCTTTGGTAATTGAGTCGATGTCAGAATTGTTATTGTATGGTAGGCTGGATATTTCTTCGTCTATTTTTTTCTTATTATAAACTGTGATTTTTGTGGGGGAGGTTTGAATAGGTTAAAATTGGTGAATATAAGCCTATGTCCACTATTGCCGATGTGTATGTCTGAAACGTTCCTTTGAATATGTGGGGTTATAGCTAGAGAGGTGATTGTCAAATCTATTGCTGAGTTACTTTTGTTTGGGTCTGGGTTAATGAAAGTTTGTTCATCGTTATTTATCACAGTTAGATTGTTTTCATTAATTTCATGTAAAAGGATATTTCCTTTTCCGTCACACGTCTGATCTCCCCATTCAGAGTGATGAGAGTTAAAATCACCCATTATTATTAATTTGTTATATTTTGCTAAGCTTGATATGCTAAGGGTTAGTAAGCTGCGGAATGTTGCGATTGGTGTGTTGGGTTTAACGTACACCGAAGCGATTACTAAGCCTGCTTGCTTTATACGAGCGGCTACTATCTGTATGTATGGGTTAGGGGGAAACTTTTAGTTTTTCTATGTTGAGCTCTGTGCGTATGATTATTGCCGCTCCTCCGTAACCATCTTCTCTATTGTCCGATATTAGTTCATAGTGTGGGATGTTTATTTTCCCTATGGCTTTATCATCCAACCATGTCTCCTGCAGGCAGGCTACATCGATCTTCCTTTTTATTAGCAATTCTATAATTTCTTCTTTGTTGGCTCTTAGTCCCTGTATGTCAGCTTGTAATAACCAAAGCATGAGACCAAATGTTTAAGTGTGGATGTGGATGCCTTGTGAGTGGTATTTAGTATAGAATTTTGAATTTATCGTATTCTGATGTGTTATCTTCTTGTGTGTTAGTAATTATGTATTCCTCCACCATCATAGTGGGGGTTTTAGGTGTTTCATTAGTAACTTCTATGTATATAGAATCTGGTGATTCAGGTGAACTGATCGTTAGTGTGTCGCTTCTTATGGGTGTGTTTGTTTGTTCGTTGGGTGTAATCGTTTGATCGATTACGGTTGTCTGTTTATGTGTTTCTCTTGGAGTGGTGGGTTCGGATGTGTGTGTTTTGTTATTTTCTGTGGTGTTTGTGTTGTTTGTATCATTGGTGGTATTTCGTGAATTTGTTTCTTCTGTCGAGTTTGTACTTACGCTTTTTGTTGCTGATTTTGTTCTTTGTGCATAGCATAGGTCTAATGTGTAGATTTTAGGGATTTCGGGACACTGTCGTCTACGTATACGTTTTGCTTCTCCGTATGTTATTTTGTTCACTGTGCGTATTTTACTGATCTCCATTTCGTCACAAAAAACAGGGCAGTTCCTGTGTAGCGTATTGTGGGCATCTCCACATGACACGCATTTTGTTCATACGCATGACTCTTTGTGTTCCAGTTCACTGCAGTTTGCACATATTTTATCGCGCTGGCAAGATTTTTTTGTGTGGCCGAGTCTCATGCAGGTGGTGCACCGCATGGGTCTCGGAATGTATAGTTCCACTTTCAGTGGATACAGTCCGAAATCGACTGTACGTGGGATTCTTCCTGTTTTGAAGGTGACGATTGCTGTGCGAGTATTGCTCAACACATTGTTTATCTTTCTTTTTAATATAATCACCTCCGTTACCTTCTGTGTTTGAAGACCGTCCAATATTTCCCCTTCCGTAAGGAATTCGATATCGGGGCATCGAATCACTCCTTTGCTACAATTTAAGGTGGGGTGTTCTGCCGTTTGAACTTGGATCTCTCCTCTGTGATCGGGGATCGATTTTATTTTTTTAATTTTCTCTGCTTGTTTCTGGTTGGCCACCTTGATCAGTAGCTTCCCGTCTTTCAAGCGACTGACCAGCATTGGTTTTCCGGAGATCGCATTTTCAATTACCTTTGAGATCAAAAACGGGCTAACTCGGCTTAGATCTCTATCTCGGGTTGTGGATTCCATCACCATGAATACCTCATCCTCCATGATTTCTTTCTCAAATCCTAGGATTTTATTCTTTTTCCCCATTTTCCTTTTAGGTTCGCTTTGGAACTCTAAAATGTCGTAGTAGTTCCCGAGGGGAGTTCGATTGGTGCCAGAGCGCAGCCTTACTTGCAGTATTCAACAGGCATGGCGTGGTGTTGTTTAGATGTACGCAGTGTGGCCAGATTATTATGGCGGATTTCGGTAGGAGCGCCAACATTTTATCTGTAGTTTTCGGTAGGTTAAAACTCGACACTCCATCTCACGAGAATATGCATCCTTTATCTAGGATATGGATTAGATTTGGTTCAGCAGTTACACAAATGAAGGTCTTTCTGAAGTGACGATCTAAAAATTGTACTAGGAATTCTAAGCCAAAGAAGGACTAAGATGCAAATTTTCTTCTCAGTGGTGGCAAATTATTTTTCTAGGGCCTCCACGCGACCGCTTAGAGCCGCAGCAGTGCTCCATGGGATACGATTCTATCGTACGTGCTGTCATTTGATTTTCGCTGGATTATTTAGACTGATTTGATTGTTTGGCTGAATATTACCGCAGGACTCCACACAGCATAACACGGAGCGCAACATAACAACTGACAGCTGCCAAACGCTTCACAAAACGCTTGGGAAATGAGGTAAAGCGTTTCATTGACTATCGATCATCGCAGTAGGGGAGAAGGTGATGCACAAATAGCACTATTAACTGTTTTTTACATTTAACAGTTTTGAACACACCGCCGACGTGTTCTTCCACTAAAAGATCATTAAGACAAAACTTTTTTTGTTCTTATTTATATCTTTTCACTGCAACAAACGACAACACTTCGTAACACTAAATTGCTCTTAAATTACTGTTATGACAGACACAACTGCTCCAATGGGTAAATTAACAAAAGGCTGTCTTACGGACGTCACACGAAGCGTAAACTAAATTTCAGCCATACAACCCTATAATCTTTTGACACGAAGTTTACGCTCTCCCATACAAATCAAGCGTAAACTTTTTGAGTTTACGCTTCGTGTGACGTCCGTATCTGACTGGGCGGCCTCCAAATCGTTGCGAGTTTCCCTCGCTGGTGACGTCGGTTTTAACCCAAGCGCCACAGATTAAGCTTAAACGACTGGAAAATTGAATATCCATAGGAAAAAAATGAAAGCTTCACAGCTTCATTGGTTTGATCAATAGATGGCGTATTACAACTCATCATTATATTGCTATCCTTTTCTTGCAATGTGTTTCGACAAGTTTCATCTTATAATGACCTATATAGCCTTATAACTTTCTGAGCAAAAATCTATGTGAATGGTCGTGTGGTCGGATACGTGGGTATCAACACCAACGACCATAACTCAATTCTCACTTGCTTCAGTACTGGTGGTTTCCGTTGGAGTTTAGTAATTAAACAATTGTATCGCCGTTCTAGTTCTAGCGATGCATAACTTCAATGCGAAACCATACAACAGTACAGAGGAAATGAGAAAGCTCTCCTCCAAGCGATGAAGCTCAACTGGTTGGGGTATCCCACCAACAGAGAAGAGCGCCACCAGCTTTTTTGCTATTTTTAGAATGAATGAGTCGTTTGCCGTCTGCTAAACGAAGTCTTTCTATATTCCGTTTAGGTAGAGAACTTGAGTCGTTTAGAAGCCGTTTAGTGGTCGTTTAGTGGATTTGTGGCACTTGGGAAGTACTTGTGACGTCGGTTTTGACGTTTTGCGACGGTTTTGCGACGGTGGCCGCCAAAAAGCTAGCCTTGACTTGCGGACCAGTGTGGCCAGATTATATTGGCAGATTTCGACAGGAGCACTGTTGAGAACGCAACCATTTAATTTTAATCAATTACAGGCGGTCCCCGAGATACACGGTACCTCTTATACGCGGATTCAGAGATACGCGGTTTCCTAAATTTGACAGTTCTTTGAGCAAATTGTACTGATTTGACACATATATTGTAAAATGTCAAATAATTTCTGTTTTGATCGGATGTAAAAAACTATTTCGAAAGGTTTAAAACTGTTATTTCATTCAGAATCATATCAAATAATTGATTAAGTGGCTAAAACCACCCCCTAGATGCAAATTAACACGAAAATTAGTGATATTTTGGCTAGAAATCACGAGATTCGACTTACGCGGAAATTCGAGATACGCGGTTTTTTGCGGCCGTTTTCGGTCCCCATTAACCGTGTATCTCGGGGACCGCCTGTATTATAATGATCAGTTTCTTTTTAAACTTTAACCGCCAATGGTGAAATTCAATTTCGAATTTAAATGATTTTCTTTGACGAGCAATTCTCGGAATCCACACAACTGACATTTTCTACTTATTATGAAATTTTAACGGATAAGAATTTGAATTTAAAACGCATGTAGCAATTTTCACGTGCCAGGCAAACAAACGTACATTTGCGCGATAAGTATAAAAAAAGCGATTCTTGAAACAGCATCTCAAGCGCCTCAAATTAAGCTTAAACGACTGGAAAATCAAATATCTGTGATTTTCGGTAGGATAAGGGCCGTGTCTGTGCTTCATCGCACGTGCTGTCAAACGCTTTTTCGATTCATATTGCGATTATTTGACGATTTTTAATAGTTTAACGATTATGAAAAAATAGTTTGGGGTTGTTCGTTCAAAACACCACACAATCAGTTTGACAAATATCATCAGATGCGGCGTCCGACGAAATCAAAATTTTTTGATTCCGTCGTACGACGAAATCGCACGTCCGACGTTATCTGTCAAATTCCATATAAAATTTTAACAGGACTTCCGATAAAATCGCATGCGATGGAGCACAGACACGGGCCTAAATCAAAAATCGGTAGTTTTAGGGTGGTCATCTGTGAATCGGTAGGCATATAAAAAATTGGTAGGAATACAGATAAATCGGTATTTCTGGTCACTCTGGAAGTACGGAATGTTTTGGTAGCTGATAATAAATTTTTATTTCCTTTTCCCAGCAGTTCAGTGCGAACGGTGCCAGTGTCCCTATTCTACCTCGAATCCAATCCCATTACCATGTCGAAGCTTTACCACGGTGTCATCAATGTGGCCGATAAGTTTGTCCCCAACGCGTTGCGGCCCCTGTGGAACCACGCTGCTGGTAAGATTTGTTTATCCAAAGCAATACGCAAGTTTATGTAACACTCGTGCGATTTGTGTTGATTTTTGGCACACTGCTAATTGATGCACTCCGTGCGGTTCCGTTCGTTTATTTACAGGACCGAAAACAGTTTTCTTCTGGGCGCCCGTCTTTAAATGGGTTCGTATGCGAAATGGCAGAGCTCGAAGCTTGTAGCAATTGTGCTGTGTTAGTCCATTTATTACTGTTACTCTACTTTCTTTGCAGGGCTTGGTCGTAGCCGGATTGAGTGACCTTCGACGTCCTGCGGACCAGCTGTCAGTTTCGCAGTCCGCTTCACTGGCGGCAACCGGAATAATTTGGTCGCGCTACTCGCTGGTGATCATTCCCAAAAATTGGGGTCTCTTCTCGGTGAACGTGTTCGTCGCCGGTACGCAAGTACTGCAACTGTATCGCGCGTGGGACTTTTCGCGCAAGGCACCGAAAACCGCTTCCTAGACGAATACGCAAGTGCGAATGCCGTACCTGCGGACTAATAACTCTATGTGAAAATCGGAGCAGTTTTTATAAAACGCTGCTATTTTTATAAACACTATATCTGAAACTGTACAGTCCAGGTTTGATGTAAATGATATTAGAATGTGTACAGTATAAATATTTGCACAAAAGATAAAAACGATCTGTAGTAGAATCTCTTGCTTGGAAGGTTAACGCTTTATTAATGAAAGAACGATTAACTATTTCATAAAAAAATCATCCTTAACATTAAATAATTTTATTATTGACTAGCTTCAATAAGATTAAAATGAACTTTTTTATTTTATTTTTGGTCGGAAAAGGGTTTAGACTTTTATCTCATAGCGTCTAAGTTTTACCAACCGTTATTGTGCATAATATTTACTTTGTATTTTTTTAATTGAAACAAGTCATAGTAGATCCGACTTGTTGATAGAGGAAAATAGGTGAATACAATTTTTCCTCTGAAAGCTGAAATTACAAATCAAAGAAATATGTTACATTGATCGCAGTTTTTAATTTGTTCTTTGTTAAAACTTCCATGAAATCAATTTGAATTTAAAAAAAAAGTTAAAAAACAAATTGTTCATTTATTCTAAATGGCAACAAAAGCCTTCTTTCAAAAAACTTAATTGGAATTTCATATTTTGTACGTTTTTACGCAAACGTGTTCTATTTACTCCTGTGGAACCTGTATAAGAGGGAATCCGACCTTAAATATTATATCCCTTTAAAACAAAAGACAAAAGCGTCTTTTGAATGTTTCAGAATCACTATTTATTTTTATTCATTTGAAACGGGTCGAAGTTTAAGTTCCATAATAACAAAACAATACAATTTTCAAATTTGATATTACATTGATGATCATTATGGTCATCGCTAGCTTGAGCATCTCACTATATATAAAATCGAAAATCGCCACAATGACGTAAGAGTAACCATTCAGCGAGAGAGAGAGAAAGCAGTGAGAGCAGAGCTCTCTTAGCAACGCGCGTTGCTGCGAAAGGACTTCCTCCATGCCACACTGCTAGCCCTTGGGTAATGAGGGCAATGGTTACTTAGATTTTTTGTTTACACAAACCGATTTGAAAATACATGGTATTGGATATAATGATTTTTGTTAAATAACTAAAGTTGCAAATTAGCCACCTGATCATAACGTGTCCCATCTCATACCCGTTCCCATATTAAATCAAGATATTCATGGCAATATTAAAAAAAAAAACATGTTTGAAAACTATGCAAAATAGCTTAATTGTGAAATGGTTGATATTCCAATTCATTGGATCGTTAATAAAGCCAACCATACTCATTATTGGTGCTTAAGCACCTCGAATACTACATACACCGTCGTCATCAGCAGATAAGTGTGGTACAGAATATCCTGTAAAACGGATTGCTATACCCAGGACGTCGAACATGTACACTCCCTCAAATCTTCTTCTATTTGGCGTAACGTCCTATGCGGACATGCCGTATAGTATAGGCTTTCGAGACTTAATTCATTACCACGTAGCCGGATCCTTGCTATGGGGGGACGGTCCATGGGCTTGAACCCATGACGGGCATGTTATTGAGTCGTTCGAGTTGATGACCACGTACCACGGGACCGCCCCAAATCTACTACTCCCTCAAATCTACTACTCCGCAATATTGGCTGAGTCGGGACAAGGAAAACGCATGACAATAAGAGGTGGATGTAGCCGAGAGACCCTAAGCGGCCATATGCTAAAAAGCCTTGCTGAAATTCCGAGCAAGAAAGCGGCGGATGTTGATGGCTTGAAAGTTAAAATTGAATTTGTAACGATTTGCTCGCGTGCGGGAAGAACTACTTATTTCAAGATGTCCTTCCGGAACAAAGCACTAAAGGGAGAGATGGTTCATTGCGCAACATGACTGCAACATACTGCGCGTTAGGTGAGACAACCGCACTGCATTCAGCCGGATCAGCATCAACAGCAGAATGATCCACAATGAAACTATGCTTACTGTAACGTGCCCAAGAGGGTTGAAAAGATTCTGACTGTATCTATCAAGAGTGATGGCTATATCTACCATGTGATGCTATCACCGTACTATGGTGTTGATTAAGAACAACCACGTTATTATTAAGGACACGTCAAATTAGAAGCAAAATCTGAAAAATGTGGGGCGGGAAGAGTAAATAAAGTAGTTTACAAGTAAACGCAAATTTAGTAAATTGATCAAGAAAGGCTATAACAGTGTTGAACCATTCTTTTCTATAACAATATAGATCGGAATATTAGAACTACACATTTGGAATGGGTATATGAGGGTATATGTTCACTATTAAAATTTGATATTTGGCGCAACAATAACAATTGTCTCATACACAAATACAAATTCCATTCAATACTTCAAAACCAGTTTCAGGATAATAAAATGAAATTTTGACGGCGTTTTTGGAAACCTTTTTGAAATTTGTGACCGGGAAAATTTACATTGAAAATGTTCTAAGCATCTATTACTTATTACCTAACGTATGAAACATAAGTCGAAAAAAAGAGTAGAAATGGAATTCGAACCATGTGCGATGTGCGAAGCAAAAGTGAGCATTTCAAAAATCGTATGTTTTAAGTACGTAATTGGGATTGGATCTAAACATGTTGTATATGTATTAGCGGCACCCTAATTTTTTAATCCACTGCACATCAATACGTTATTCAATGAACACGTTGTTGAGGATACTACTAAAAATCAAATAATCAATAATAATAATCAAAAACCTATACATTTGTGTCAACAGAGGCATGGATCGTATCAGTTTGAAAATTACAAAATTGCGTTACTTGGCTCAAAAGTAGCCTCATCGATATTTAACGGTTCTGCAAAGTACAGTAATAACTGTCCAGGATGTTACAAGGTTAACACATTTGTCACCACAAATGCATTAACGCATAAGAACAAATAGGAGTTATGGATGATGCAACGTGTAGAGTTTGAAAATGATTCGAAATTTGAGGCCATCCGGTAGATTTTACCGGGCCTTAACTAGTTAGCAATATATATAATATAAATATAAATAAATATAATATAAACATAAATATAAATAAATATAATATAACATAAGAATATAAATCCCAAATACCTGTATAGGCTGACATGGCCGGGTTGGTCGTGCCCACAAAAATTTAAAATTTTAATTTTAATTCAAATTATCTCAAATTAAATTTGGTTGTCTTTTCTTTATCCCGACAATTGCTGAAGCAGAAGATGCTTACTATCTCCATGGAATAAAGAAAAATCCCCTGTGAAGGATTTTTTTTGAAAAAATAAATACATAAATACATGAACTAGACAAAAGGAATGAAATAAAAATACAATAGGTAAAGGTTCTGATATTTATGAAAATGCTGCTCTTTGTATTGACTAGAATGATGTGACCCATGTTCAAACATGTTCAGCATTTTGTATGTCTTCTTACATTATTTATTCAGTTTAAATTAATAGTTATTTTCACCACTTTATCATCCGTTTTTTAAATATAAATTATATACTTAAAAATAGTTCTAACCCTAATTTAGCCAGCAATCACTGCTTTAAATACAAAAAATGTTGATAAAATACGTGTTAAAATGAACTAGAACAAGGGGTTTTCAAACTACGGTCCGCGGGCAGCATGTGGCACTTGGGAGTCTATAATGCGGCCCTCGATGACTTTGATAAGGTTCAAATGATTAGTATATTGTGTTGACTATTTTAACGTTATTTACGATGCAATGCGACCCGCAAACTGAAAGTCGGGACACCCCTTAACTAGAATATGCAAAAGATGTGGAAGAAAATTAGTCAAAAGTTGAATATAAAGTTGAGTTCCTTGAATGCCATTGTTATTGCCACTAAAGACGTGTCACCTTTGAGGTTATCCAGAAAGTCCACATTAAAAAATGGATAGGCACGGTAGTCTATTTGATAGTTTCGTCGGTTCAGTTTTTAGTTGCGTTTAGTTGCTCACAGCTTTCTTATTCATAAGTATACGCGCGGAAAGATGGTGGCCCAGGTGATGGGGCCTTTTTGTGGCATTATGTAAAATAGAAAGCAGCTGTAAGGTATTGTAAAATAAATAATCAAAATATAAACTCTTTTGAAAGCACGAA